>NC_135325.1:103159681-103465097 GCF_048772815.1 Callospermophilus lateralis
AAATAATTCCTCTAAAAACTGGAACAAGAGAGGGATGGCCCCTTTCACTACTTCTATTCAACAATGACCTTGAAACTCTAGCCAGAGAAATTAAAAACTCTAGCCAAAGAAATTAAAGGAATACAAATAGGAAAAGAACTCAAACTATCACTCTTTGCTGATGACATGATTCTATATTTAGAACATCCAAAAAATAGCACCAGAAAACTTCTAGAAATAATAAATTAATTAATCAAAGTAGCAGGATATAAAATCAATACCCATAAATCAAATGCATTTCTATACATAAGTGATGAATCCACTTCAAGAGAAATTAAGAAAACCACCCCATTCACAAGAGCCTCAAAAAAAAAATACTTGTGAATCAATCTAACAAAAGAGGTGAAAGACCTCTACAATTAAAAAACTACAGAACACTAAAGGAAAAATTTGAGGAAGACCTTAGAAGATGGAAATGTCTTTCATGTTCTTGGAGAGGCAGAATTAATATAGTCAAAATGGCCATACTACCAAAACTGTCATACAGATTTTATGGAATTCCAGTTGAAATCCCAATGAAATTCTTCATAGAACTAGAAAAAGCAGTCATGTAATTCATGTGGAAAAATAAGAGACCCAGAATAGCCAAAGCAATCCTCAGCAAAAAGACTGAAGTAGGAGGCATGACAATACCAGAACATAAACTATACTAGAGAATAATAGTAACAAAATGGCATGCTATTGGCACAAAAATTTGACTTTTAGATCAATGGTACAAAATAGAAGACACAGAGGCAAACCCACAAAAATACAGTTATCACAAACTAGACAAAAGACAACAAAAACATACATTGGATAGCCTCTTAAAAAATGCTGCTTGGAAAACTGGAAATCCATATGTAGCAAAATAAAATTAAAACTTTATCTCTCACCATGAACAAAACTCAACTCAAAGTGAATCAAAGACTTAGACAGTAGATAATAGTCTTGTATAACTTTGTCTTTTTAGCCATAATCTCTCCTGCTGACTCAGGGTGGTGTACCAGTAAAGGTCTTTCAGCTCCAGCTTTTCCATGGTTGAGGTTGTTAGTGGAGACCCATGGCCACCAGCATCTCTCTTGCAACCCAGTTTGCACAAGTCTCAACCTATCTTAGTTTCACTGAATTCTTTCTTTTTTAAAAATATATACTGAAATGTATTTATTTTTATTGTTTTTAATTATTATACATCGCCACGATACACACTGACATAATCATAAAAGCTTGGTACACAATCCACTCCAATTCAGTTTCCAGGACCCCCTCACACACATACCCCTCTACTCCACCAATTCCTCTTCAATACGTTTTCAACTTACATTTTTAAAAATTAGTGCCCTGTGTATAACCTGAAGCCAGGACCCACCATAGTTCATCCATGCATTTACATATGAAAGTTGGGTCTGTTTCATCATTTTCCCTCCCTTCTTCCTCTTTCTTAATCTCCTTCATTTATTCTACTCATCTTTCCTCTATTTTGATGAAATTCATTTTCCCCTTTTGATTTCTTTCTTTCTTCTTTCTTTCTTTCTTTCTTTCTTTCTTTCTTTCTTTCTTTCTTTCTCCCCCCCTGCACCTTATTTTGAATTAGCTTCCACATATCAGAGAAAACATCTGGCCTTTGGCATTTTGGAAGTGGCTTAATTCGCTTAGCATGATTATCCCCATTCCCATACATTTATCAGCAAATGTCATAATTTCATTCTTATTTATGGCTGAATAATACTCCATATATATCACAATTTATTTATCCATTTACAACAAAAGAAAATAAGGAAAACTACAAGTGAGAGTGAACACCAGAAATCATATAAAAAATCAGGTCTTGTTCACCACCAGAGAATTTATACTGGAGAAAAGTCCTACAAATATAAACAATGTGGCAAAGCTTTTAGTAAAAAAAAAAGGTCTTATTTACCACAGAAGAAACTACACTGGAGAAATGCCTTACCAATGGGCAGAATGTGATAAAGTTTTTAAAGAAAACTCAGTCTTTATTAAGCAAAGCAGAATTCACACTGAAGAGAAGCCCTACAAATGTGAAGAATATGGTAAACATTTAAGTCAAAAATTAAACATTATTTACCAAAGAAAAATTCACACTGGAGAAAAGCTCTACAAATGTAGAGAATGTGGCAAAGCTTTTAGTCAAAAAGCAGACCGTATTCACCATAGCAGAACTCACAGTGGAGAGAAGCCCTACAAATGTAAAGAATGTGTCAAAGCTTTCAGTCAAAAATCACACCTTATTTGCCACAGCAGAACTCACACTGGAGAGAAGCCCTACAAATGTAAAAAATGTGGCAAAGCTTTCAGTCAAAAATCACACCTTATTCACCACAGCAAAACTCACACTGAGAGAAACCCTAGGAATGTAAAGAATGTGGCAAAGCTTTCAGTCGAAAATCAAACCTTATTCGCCACAGCAGAACTCACACTGGAGAGAAGCCCTACCAATGCAAAGAATGTGGCAAAGCTTTTAGAGTAAAAGAGGCATTATTCACCATAGAAGAACTCACGCTGGAGAATAGCCCTAAAAATGTGAATGAAGTGGCAAATCTTTTGATAAAAAATAAAACTTTATTCACCACAGCAGAAGACACCCTGGTGAATGTGAAATGTAAATAAAGTGATAATACTTTAAAAAAGATATTATTAATATATTTCAAAACTGTATTTTGGTGCATATTTATAATTCTTATGTATTATTGCTGAATTAACACTTTATGTCATTTTTTCTGCTTCATAACAGTTTTGTTTAATGTTTTCCTCTTATATTAGTACAACCACTACTATTCTTTTTAGGTTAGCATTTGCATGAAATATCTTTTTTCATCATTTTATTTTCTTTAGATTTAAAGTGAATCTCTTGCAGACTGCATATTCTTAGATCCTGCTTCTTTAATGCATTCAGACATTTTGTATTTTGGGGAGACATTAATCCTTTTAAATGTAAAGTAATTACTGATAGGGAAAAACTTACTGTTGCCATTTTGTTAATCATTTTCTGTATGTCTTGTAACCGTTTTGTCTCTTATTTCCTCTCTCACTGCTTTCATTTGAGTTCTATTGATTTTTCTTTGTAGGGATGTGCTTTCAATGTCTTGTCATTTCCTTTTGTGTATATTCTATAGATATTTTCTTTGTGCATATCACTGCAATTACATAACACATTATAGCAATAGCATTCCATTTCAAACTTTTAACAATTTAAATTGAATCATATACAAAATCTTTGTTTAAGAATTCAGCCCCAACTATTTATATAATGGATGTCACAAATTCTATCTTTATATATTGCATGCACATTAACATTGTTTTTTTTGTTTTGTCATTTAAATTCTATACACTAAAATCACAATGGTGCAGAATATTTACACATCTATGTATGATTACTATAAAGCCATGTATTTTCGTAAAGCTTTGTGTTGCTACAACTGCCGCTCTGTTTCAACTTAAAGGAGTCATTTTATCATTTCTCATAGAGCTGATCTAGTGGTAATGAACTCACTTTGGTTTGGTATATCTGGTAAATCTAAGAAGTGAGGCCTAGAGCAAGTTGTTTTCCTCAGAAAAATCACAATATGATACCTTAATTTCAGACTTCTAGACTCTAGAACTGTGAGAAAAAGAGTATCATTTTTAAGCCACCTGATATTTTGCACTTTATATTAGTTTGTTATGTTGGGCCTATCAAAGTAATACATCCAGTAATTTAAATATTTTTAATGTTATAGCATAAGGGGATAAGGGAAAAATTATATGCATATATAAGCACACAAATAAAAAAATAATGAATACATACTCATAATTATTACTGTCATCAAAAAAGTGAAACTGATCACATAGTTCATATTTATATTTACCTTTTTTCATACTCCATTCCATATTTCCTTTGGCTTCAATTAGCATCTCAGTTATTAAAGGTTGTTTGCTTAATGGGATAATCAAGCTTTCATTTAAGAAGAGTCTGGGCCATTAGTAGTTCTGCCTGGATTGGATTGGGGTAGTTTTTCATAGACAATAATCACAGCTCATGGTAGTGCTAAGAGTAAGTCTAAAGAACCCCCACATCCCAAAACTACTCTTTCTTATCTTCATGATGTAGAAGCAAGCTTGTCCATGGTAGTTAGGTTCAATCACCACATCTGGCACAATAACTTCTTTGTTTGACTACTGATTCAGAGGCATAAGGAAACCAAAGTGGTTGAATGACATTATTTAAATTCTACATTCAATTGAGTCATTGTTTCTACTGGTAGAATCTTTCTTTAAAACTATGATATCTAGAACCATAGAACCTAAGGTCAATTGGACAGACAGCAGGAATTTTGCCAGTAGGACACTAGGGGTTATATTTGTGTCACTCTTATTTCCACCCTTGTTTCCTGGACCCACAAGTTCTGCATATGGAGAAATATCACCACATGTAGAACATTGTTTCATAGCCTACACCTTTTCCTGGATATCCTTGCCTCAGCTCTGCAAGTCATTGCCTCCTAGCTGATACTAATAATTTGAGTTATCAAAAGGCCATTCCTCTGATCATTGATCTGTCAAACAAGCTGATTCAGAATGGTGTAAAACAATATCAATTAATTCTATGATCATAGTCCTCATGCTATACATTAATTGTAGTGAAATGAATTTTTAATCATTAGTAATGCTATATGAAATAGCACAGTGTGCATAAGGTATTTTGTAAGTCAAGAGATGATAGTTTGGGCAGAAGCATTGTGTCAAGGGAAGGCAAATATATTTTCAGAGCAAATGTCTACTCCAGTATGGATGAAGTTTTGCTCCTTTCCTGATGAAATTGGTTCACAACAATAAACCTTCTACCAGAAGCTGGCCACTTGGTGAATGCTCCATATCAGAGACTCAGTATTGCACTGTCACTTGCAGATTTTGTGAATGGTTCATATCAGAGACTCAGGGTTGGACACCATTGCTGGCAGATTGAGTACACTGAAGTTGATATAACAATATCAGCCTTCATGAGTGAAATCAATGTCGCTGCTGTATGAGCCAATTTAATAATAATAATAATAATAATAATAATAATAATAATAATAATAATAATGGAATATCTTGGGAGGAAAACTAACTACTATCCTCAGAATGAGTAATTCTACCCACTTACTTGCTAAAAATCTTCTCTATTGAAGTCACATAATAGCATTCATATATGACACAAACATCTTCATGTTATTTTTTGGCCCATTCAGAAAAGTCAGACGTATTTTTCAGACATTCTGGTTATTATCTTTCCTACCCTCCCTCTTGTCAACCATTAGCTACAGCTCATTAGTTGATATATACTCATGTTTCTGGCAATATGTTCTTCCCGGAAAAATTTTAAATGAGGTATACAACTTGAACTTCTGCCTAATGGAAGGATTTTTCTTCAGGAATGTCGAAAAAAGGAGTTATCTTCTGGCAGCTGTTCATTTTCAGGAAGTTCCTGTATATCATACAGAATCACCTATAAACCAAGACTGTATTTTCTCTTGAATTCAATCAAATCATCACAGAATATTCCTCTTAAGGCTGTAAGAGTGGGCTGGGTAAGAAGTAGCAATGTAGCAAGAGTGGAAATTTTAGGCATTTGGAGCATTTTGCTACATAAATCACTGTATCTTCAGTATCTGTTAAATCCCCTTGTGTTTTTACTTCCATTCAATTGTATAGTGCTTCTGTGTATGTCCAAATTTCAAACTTGAGGAACAGACAAAGCCCGTTTCATGATGGGTGATTCAGGTTGCATGATAATTTGTTGGCCCACAGTGATGCATTCATTCTTTATGAAGGCCCAATAGCAAGCCAAAAAAATGCTTTACAAAAGAATAGCAATCCACAACTGATGGAAAGGTTTTATCTCCCCAATCCTAAGGGTTTGTGCTATGATTTTCCCAATAGTGGGCTGACAGATTCTCCAAAATAATGTCTATCTACTACAGACACTTATAAAACTGTTTTAACTACTAGGCCTTTTGGTACAAATAGCATAACAACTTGTAAATTGAGTTATATCTTTTGCAGATTCTTCCCTCATTCTGGGACCCAGTTATAACTACAAAGTCCAAATTGCCCAGAATATAAACCTAAATATCAGGCCCCAATAAGGTATATGTTACCTCCTATGTTAGTCAGCTTTTCATTGTTGTGATCAAAATACCAGAGAAAAAACTCTGAGGAGGAAAGACATATTTTGACTCAGAGTTTTAGAGGTTTCAGTCCATGCTCAGCTGACTCCATTGCTTTGAACCTGAGTTGAGACAAAGCATCATGGTGGAAGAGTGTGGCAGAGAAAAACTTCTTAGTATATAATAACCAGGAAGCAGACAAAGAAAGATAGGGTTAGGAGAGGCTGATGGGAGTCAGATGCTAGGAACAAGAAATTGTCAAAAAAAAAAAAAGACTGCATCCCCAAGGACTACATCCCATTAACCATCCCATAACCTCCCACAACATCCACCATCTCCCATTAATCTATTCATTGGTCAATCCACTGATGTTGTCAGAGCCCCCATAATCTAATCATTTCCAAAATCACCACCTCTGGACATTGTTGCATTGGAGACCAAGCTTGCAACACATGAGATTTTGGGGGGTATATTCCAGATCTAAATTATTATAGCTCCGAAGATCAAACATACCCAGTAAGTCTGCCTCTTATTTTATTGTTAAGGAACCAGCAGCAATAATTTACCATTCATCTTAGACAAGATATCTCTTCAAGTCCCACACCACTGGACCTCTATAAATTTTACTGAGGTAGAAGGATGTTGAGTTTTTTCAGATTTTATTTTTAATCTTCTGATACAAAAAAATGTCTTATGGATAATATATGTTACCTATTGATTCTTCTTTTGTAGTAGGTCAAATTAGCAAAATATCATCAATGTAATAAACCTATGTGATATTTTATGGTCATATGAATGGTAAAGGCAATCAGATTTCTCTCCTCTTTGATGACATTGGATTGGGGAAATACTATGCCCTTGAAATAGGACAATGAAGCTATATTGTTGTACTTGTCATCTGAAGACCAATTGTGTCTGATGGTAATTATTATCAAATATGGAGAAAAATATCTGTCATATAAAAAGCTGCATTCTAGGTGCCAGTGAGTATGTTAATTTGCTAAAGAAATGAAGACAATTTTGATACAGCAGCTATACTTGAAGTTACATCTGGTTAAGTTTACAAATAATCTATTGTAATTGTGTAAGATATGTCAGTTTTATACATAGGCCAAATAGGTGAGTTAAATTGCAGTGGGATTCACATCCCCAGTATCCTTTACTTCCTCAAGTTTGGCACTAATTTTTGAACTTTACCCAAGAATGTAATACTTCTATCATTTACTATTTTTTGTGGTAGTTCTAGTGGCTTCTGTTTGACATGAGTTAAGAAAATAGTGCTAAATTCTAATGTCAGAAATTTAAGTTGAGATTTCTACCAGGGGTTTAGTATGTTCATTCCAATTTTGTATTCTGGATCTGAGGAAATAACCACAGTATGGTTTTAAGAATTCTCTGGACCCACTCTCTGACACTTGAGCTAAAATTACATTGACCACTCAAACTCCACAAATGCTTAATTTAGTTTTTCATAGTTATGTTCTTGGGCTCCTAGAATTAGTTTTACTTTGGAATCACTATACATTTATCCTCCAAAGTCTGATCTTTTTTATCTTTCCCAATGGATAATCACCCTGTTAGAAGGTAGTAGAGAGTCTTGGAGAAATATGAATGGTGTAAAATTTTGGCAGTGTACCAGGGTCCTTCTTCAATACAACATGACCTCTAATTCATTTAAGATGTTCTGGGCCTGAAAATGGACTATACACTCATAACTGATTGAAGGATCATGAATCTGTTTTAATCATTCATATTATACTTCTCTTCTTCAAATCTGGAGCTCTTTTATGCAAGTCAATATTCCATGCTTGCATAATTATGTGAAAATGAACCCTGATATTATGTATAAGTAAAACAAACTAATAAAAATGCAAAAATAAAAATATTAGGATTTCAAAAAAAAAATATAAAAGAAAATGCTGGAGAGTATGCAGGGAAAAAGAAACATTTTTACACTTTCAAAAGATTGTGAATTAGTATAACTACTGTGGAACTCAATATGGAGATTCCCCAGAAGAGTAGAAATGAAATCACCTTATGATCTACTGCTTCTTAAAATTTATCCTCAAGGCTTAAAGTCATCATACTATAGTAATACATGCATACCCATGTTTATAGCAGCAGAATTCACAAAATATATAACCAGCCTAGGGGTTCATCAATGAATGAATGTATTGATAAAAAACTGTGATGTATACACAAACACACACACACACAATAGAGTGTGTGTGTATGTTTTTAGTCATAATGAAAAAATAAAACTGTGTCATTTGCAAGAAATAAATGGAACTTAACACCATTAGTTTAAATGAAGTAAGCCAAACTTAGAGGTTCAAAGGTTGTATTTTTTTCCCTCTCATATGTAGAAGCTAGAGAGGAGGAAAAAAAAGAAAGGTGGGGGGTATCACATGAAAATAGAAGGAAGATCAGTAGAGTAGAGGAAAGGGACTAGGGGAAGGACAAAGGGAATGAAAGGGAAATATTGGAGAATGATATTGGCCAAAGTATATTTTTATATTGCATGTATGTATCAATATGTAACAACAAATCTCACCATTATGTACAACTATAATGCACCAAGAAAAATATGGTAAAAATAATTTAATAGACCATCTATTAATTTTATTTTTTTAAAATCATTCTAATTAGTTATACATGACAGTAGAATGCATTTTGACACATTGTACACAAATGGAGCACAACTTCTCATTCCCCTGGCTATACATGGTGCAGTCACACCAGTCACATAACCATACATGTATATATGGTAATAAAGTCTGTCTAATTCCATCATCTTTCCTACCTCCACACCCCATCCCCTCCCCTCACTCCCCCATGTTCAATCAAAATCAAATTTCCTCCATTCATCCCTACCCCACATTATGGATCAGCATCCATTTATCAGATAAAACATCCAGCCTTTGGTTTTTGGAGTTTGGTTTTTTTAATAGTAAATTATTTATTTATTTATTTATTTATTTATTTTTGCATTAATTCTTTTATTTTGTTTAGCATGATATTATCCAGCTCCATCCATTTACATGTGAATGCCATCATTTCATTCTTCTTTAAGGCTGAGTAATATCCATGTGTGTGTGTGTGTGTGTGTGTGTGTGTGCGTGTGTTTGTGTGTTTATATATATATATATACACATATATGTATATATATATAAAATGTGATTTTATATATATATATATATATATATATATATATATATATATATCACATTTTTTTTATCCATTCATCTGTTGAAGGGCACCTAGGCTGGTTTCATAGTTTAGCTATTGTGAATTGTGCTGCTAAAAACATTGATGTGGCTGCCTTCACTGTAGTATGCTGATTTTAAGTCCTTTAGGTATAAATTGAGGAGTGGGATGACTAGGTCAAATGATGGTTCCATTCAAATTTTCTGAGGAATCTCCATACTGCTCTCCAAAGTGGTTGTACCAATTTGCAGTCCCACTAGCAATGTATGAGTGTACCTTTTCCCCCACATCCTTGCCAACACTTATTATTGTTTGTATATCAAGATCAACCAGCTAACAAGTCTCTAATAATCCTTTGACTGCATTATCAGTTAATGTAGCCTTACACATCTTACCTTTGGCAATGTTACTACATGGCTTTTTGCCACCTCACTGTTCACAAAATCCCTATTCATGGAAACCACATTTCATTTAAATATCCCCAATCCTTTTCAGTAGTTTCACTAGATTTTTTTGCTTATAAAGAGGAGAAACAAAAAAAATTTTCAGTGATACTGAGGCTCATCTCACAAATTTATTTTTCAGTTTTATAATGAAAGATATATTATCTGGACTCTTTTGAGTGAGTAAGCAGGTTTTACATAAGAAATCCTTTTTAAGCTTCCAAACTCTTAGATACCTTCCCATACAGTATATTGATTAGTTATGGCAAAAAAGTGTGTGTATGTATATATATACATACACATATATACACATACATACATATACACATACACACACACACACACACACACACACAAATCTAAGCCATCAGGCTGCAGCACAGAATATGCTCTGTTCAGTGGGTCCTTTCACCATCCTTAGTATTATACATTCCATTACCCTACATCCTTAGTATTTTCTATTCCTGCACATGGTTTCTAGAGTTTTGTGTATATAATTTGGAGAAAAAATTTGCTTTGGGAGTATAGTGTACTTTTTCATGGATCATATGTGCTCAATCCAATTTTTAGGATTCAAATACTTCCCAGTTAGTATCCTTACCTTAAGAGAAGACACTTAAAACAATAAAAATTTAAATCATTCTGTAATTCATTCAGTCACAGGATGAGTCACTGATTTTGGTTTTCAGCAATCTCAGCCTCATGGCTACAGGAAATAAAGATTTTTTTTTAAAGGAAGACATAGAAAAACTTTCATGTAATTCATATGAAACTTTAACTGGGAGTTTGAAACTCTGGGCTTATCATTTTTCACTTCAATTCCTCCAACATAGTTAGGAGCAACCAGCCAATCTCATTATACTCATTAGTTCTACAAAAATGTCATAAAGCATCGAATGCGTATTTACCAAGAATTTCATCTATTATGAATATTTGATTAGGTAGTATCCAAAGATAGTATTTTGCATATCTCTTTGGCACATCATTCCATTGCCTATCAGTATCACTTTTTCCACTTAAAATAAAAGCATTAGTGCTTTAAAAGTAAACCAATTTGGGGAATTAATTCAAGTAACTTCAGAAGCAATTCAAAAAACAAATTCATGCCATTGTTTTCCTTTAAAATTCTCTATACTAAAACCTATATCAGTCAGAATTTTCCAGAGAAACAGAACCAAACAGATGCAACGAGAAAGTTCCCCAGTCACAGGATACTGAGGCTCATGAGGCTCATCTCACGAATTTATTTCTTAGATTTGTGATGGAAGATATATTATAGACATTTCTGTGAGAGTATGGAGATTTTATATAAGAAATACATTTTAAGCTTACAATCTCTTAGATATATATTTTTATTTTTTGTAGCTGTAGATGGACAGAATGACTTTATTTTACTTGTTTATTTTTATGTGGTACTGAGGATCGAACCCAGTGCCTCATACTTGCTAGGCAAGCACTCTGCCACTGAACTACAGCCCCTGCCCACTTGGGTATGTTTTTATACTGTATAACAAGTAAGTTTTGCCATTTTTTCTTTATTTTGTCATATATACATGTATATATATATATATATATATATATATATATATATACATGTATATATATGAGTGTGTGTGTGTGTTTGTGTGTGTATACACATATACATATATATATATATATATAATATTTATATGGTATATTTTGTGTATTATTAATAAACTAATAATATAGTAACAGACTGTATACATACATTGTATACTATAATCCTCTAGAAGAGGACAAAATTGCATAAGTTTAGAGGCTCCAATATTAGTTAAATGTAATATATTCCAAATTATATTAAATTTAAATTTTCTTGGGAACATGTTATCACTATTAGTGGAATGTGTAACAGCTTTGTGGTTGGCAGCTTCTTCACTGTATGAAGATAATCATTTGTAATTCAAGGAGAGAGTCTTGGAATATATCTTTTCTTCACAGCTTTAGAAGGAACAAGCCTTGTTGGCACCTTGAGTTTGAATTTCTCCCCTCCAGAGCTGTGAGATCATGAATGAATGAATGAATGAATGAATGAATGAATGAATGAATAAATAAATAAATATTAAAGGATAGCAGGAATAGTTTTATTGCAGATTTAATATTGTCAAGATTTTGAATACTAGAAGCCTTCCTAAACCAACTAAAACAGTTTTGTTCTTTTGGACTGTGTTAAATCCCCAAACTTATCAGACCTAGCATCCCACATTTCCATTGCCAAGGCAGAAGGCTCAACTGTTAAGCTGAGCAAGCAGCATGGGGTTTCCTGTCACACCAGGCAATTTCTGGCTCTCAAAAAGCAAATACTTTGCAGAAGTGCAGGTGTGTCTCTATGTCCCCCATGGGCCTAGCCAGTTACTTTCATTGTTACTTGAGTCTCTTATTCTATCAACCCTAGTTGCCTAATCTGTACAATCAACTTAGTCCTCTAGAAGAGCAGGGTAGTGGCACAAGTTCAGAGGTTTCAATATTTGTTGAATATTAGATATTCCAAAATCTCATTGCATTTAAATTTGCTTGGGAATGTGTTATCACTGTAAATGGATAGCATGACAGCTTTGTGGTTACTAGTTTCCCTTGATATATTGTCAAATCCATGTTGTGGATTATTTGGACACATCTGGCACTTGAGTTTCTATTGATATAATTGCAAATATATCATGTGTTGAGATCTCAGATTCAATATTGGCCTCCTGGGAGAAATTTTAAAAATAGCCCACCCTTCCCTACCATGTAGATTTTTCACTCAGTTATATAAACTCATTTACCACTCTCCTTGAGAGAAATTTGAAATGAAGCCTAGGAATAAAAATGTTTTCTAGAAGTGTTTCAGTAGATCCCTGGATAATCCACAGTAGTTAGTTTAAGGATATAGAGATGTTTGATGAACTCTCAACCAAATTCCCCTATACATACTAAATAATTATTTCCTCGAGTCCAGAGAAAATGTCATTTCTAGATTGTCTTCAGTCATATTCACAGAATTTCAGAGATGTCATAATGCTCTAAATAGAAGAAAATAATGAATTCAGAGTCTGAGAGTACTTGGAATTGCATCCATACCTGTTATTTTTTAACATCACTCTTATATTAAGGCATTTCACAGTGTTAAGGACAGCACAATGGAGTGACAAGTCATCAGTCTTTTACCATGGTGTCTAGTCATTTGTGTTGTAAATTTAGATCAATATTCTACCTGTACATGTGTTGCAAATGGTGTCTGCATTTCATATCTGCATTGGTAATATGCCAGTTATTCCTCCAGTGATCTTATTAGTGCTCTGCTACATGTCTAAATAATAATACACCAAGGGACTTATAGGTGGTAAATATGCCCTTATAGTTGAAACCTGTTAAGTGTTGAAAAATAACTTACTTCTTGGAGACATGGTAGTACATTTATTCTTACTGATAAATCAGTAAGAATTTAACCCTTTGATTTAAATTTCCACGGTTCAGACAAAGTAAGTTTCATCATTTGCCACTAAGACTAAGTTTATTATTAGGACTTTTGGACCTATTTGAGTTAATCATTATTAGTAGAAAAACAGAGTTTTCCAAGGCAGTAAGAATTTTTTTCAGTATCTAATGTGTGCAGAAGATAGAAAGTCATCATGTCCTATATATATGTTTGAGCACTATATATAATCAATAAAAGTTACCATTCTTAAGAAATATGCAACCCAGCTGTATAAACTTTAAAAAATATGTTGCATACATAAGACCAAAGGAGTTTATAAATCAATAAAGTAAGACATTTTTCCATGATAAGTAGATAATTAAAACAAGTTTTGTTTTGTTTTTAAAGTCCAGATTGCTGTACCATATGTGTGATCAACAGTGATCTCAGTTTTTGCTTGTATAAATAAGAATGTTACTGGTTACCTTACCTTAAAAGATTATTGTGAAAATCATGTGAGGTGATATATTTGAAAGTATTTTGAAAAGTATAAAGTGCTATATAAATACAAATAATCATCACATGGAATACTCAGGCAAATTTGAGTCTTGTAACAAAAATAGGTGACTAAAATATCACCAAACAAAAAATAACTACCAGTATATATATGGAACTGTCAAAAGAGACGTAATTCTTCCCAATGACTTCAATGTCAACGCAGCATTCACAGATTTCATAGACAAGTAGACAGATAGGTAGATAGATAAATTGATTGATTGATAGATATAGATAAATAGGAGCCTAAATATTGCTGAAATGACAAATGAAAGCTATCTAAATCCATCAAGTATGATTTACTATATTAATATCATAATTTACCAGGCCTAGTTAGCTTGTACTTACAATCAATTCAGTCAGGCTTCCTAAGTGATTTTTAAGTAGGATTTAGGAGTACATGTTATAGTGACATAAAGGAACCTGATTTATTTTAAGTACATCTATGATATATGGCACATGATATAGGAAAAATAATATGTTTTTCAATACTTTACAGCAGAACACAATGTAATAATTTCATATGTCTTCATATCAGATCAATACAGTAGAGTTCTTTACAAAGCAGCCATTTCTTATATATGAAAATGTAGAGGCAGTGGTCATTTGTGAGTAATAAGTTAAAGCTACTTCAGGTAAGATTTGCCAACTTATAAATAACCAAACAAATTGACCTATAAGATAACAAAGATAATTGTGGATAATTAGGTTCATACTATTAGATTAGAACAAATATTGACGATTTGATCTGTTATTTGTTTATCTCTTTTTTTAATATCAATTAGAGAAATAATATCAATGGATTGTACAAACCCCCCAAAATATATACCTTCATTATATTACAAAATATCTACTTTCATTATACTAGTCCATTTTCTGTTGTCAATAACAAAATACCTGAGCCTGCATACTTTAAAGAAAACAGATTTAATTGGATGATAGTTTGGAGGGATGGAAGACAGAGATTAGTAGCCCCATGTATTCTGCCTGTGATGAGGGCCTCATGGCAGATGGTATTACAATGGCAGGGGAACATGTGAAAGAGATATTATTTCAAAAATAGAAAGAAGAAAACTTCAAGGACCAGGTTTGTTCTTTATTTAATGATTTATTCCTATGTTAATTAACTGGGGTCCTGAGAGAACTACATTAATCACTTCTAAGAACAGAGATGTCAATGACTTAATTACCTCCTACTAGACCCCTACCTCTTAAAGGTTCTGCCACCTCAACATGATCATATTGGGAATCAAGCTCCCAGCACATGAACGTTTGTGGAACACACTCAAACTATAGTCAAACCATAACATTCATTTTGGAGGATATGTACCAAAAAGTAATTTCAGACCTGTAAATTCAGGTTTTATATAAAGAACATGCATATTTTGAATGGAGTAGAAGGCATAGTAGTTTCCAGAGGATTATTTGCTTTAAAAATATTCTTGTGGAGGCTGGGGTTGTGGCTCAGTGGTAGAACATCTGCCTAGCATGTGTGAGGCACCGGGTTTGATCCTCAGCACCACATAAAAATAAACAAATAAATAAAATAAAGTTATTGTGTCCATTTACAATTGAAAAAAAATTATTTAAAGTTCTTGTGGGTACTTCTCATATTTTTTCTTACTGTAGATAAGAGCAAATTTCTGATTGATATAAGATGTTGACAAGTGAATACATGTCTCAACCTTAAAATAGGTCAGGGCAATATTATTTACTATAAAAAGTGACACTGATAAAATACTGTTTGAGAAAAACTATACAGAATACTATTTATAGTGATCTTTGTGGTCTATACTAGTTTTCTAAATGAGAAAGTACATTTTAATTTTATTTGCATTTTCACATATATAAAATCAAAATGCCAACTGTTAATAGAATCTTTCATTCTTCTTCCTTTCCCATTGATGAAGGGGGGAGATCCTTAAATTATAAGGGATTTTATGTTCTCACTAAGTGAAAAGGGTCAGCATTATGGAATTTCACAGGTAGGCATCCTAAGATGCAAATTTTAAAATCATTCATTGAAATTTTAAGCACTCAATAATGTGATAACAGGATATATAAGAACACAATGTTGGAAAGATGGTTAAGTAAAACCATACAATATACATAAAATTTAGTAATTTTGATTTTGCTGAAAAAATGAACCAAGAAGGTTTTCATACAAAATTTTAATTCCAAAAATGATGTTCTATGAAACAGTTGTCATTTACTTATGTTTTAGAAATGAATGTCTAAAATCAGAATGAACATGAGGAGATTTTTTTCTTTGTGAGTATATTTGAAGTATTTGTTTTGAAGAATCTCACGGGTATTTTACCAATCATATTGGAAAGGAGACAAAAACATCTGGAGTAATGATTCACTAGGTAGAAAACAACATAGAACAACAGAATCAACAGACAGTTTTTGAGAACCAGATATGTAAAGGATTTAAGAGTCATCCAGAATAAGAAAAAAAAAGTTACATTGCTTTTGCAAACTGACCAATTGGTTTGGGCCTATAGAACTGTTAAGGATTATTTGTTCACATTTGGGATAAACACGGCATAATAGTATGATGAATTAGAACCATTTGCTTAGTATCATATTTTTTCTGATCCCTATTACTTCTGTTCTGCCTTCTTTTTCTTTTCAACAAGATTTTTAGATGTCACAGAGTGGCAGAGGGAAGACTAGAATTCAAGTTTTTGACTATGATTTCATTATCTTTTCTACTATGTGACACTGCCTTTGTTTAAAATAAAACAAAACAACTATAGGATTATAGTTATATAAGTAAATCATCAAATAAAATGCTTTTGCAATAGTAATAGAAGAGAATTTTAAATAAATTAAAATTAGGGACACCCAAGATGGTGGGCCACAGGGAGGCAATATTCTGGGTCGCTCCATGACCTGGGACTCAAATAGTGAGAATACTGCTTCTCTATGAGCTATATTCCTGCTCCTGTGCAGGAATCAGAGTGCATGTCCAGGGCTCCAGGCATCAGCATCACAGTAGGTTCCCCAACTACTCGTCTACATAGGACTACCAGGTATGTGGGTGGGACTATAAGTGGCAACAGCACCCACACAAAACTTTCAGCCACCTACCTGACCAGAAATCATGATACTGCTTCCATGCAGGATACCTGGCTGCTTTCCTCAAGTAGGAACTTCAGCCATGACTCCTGTGTGGACACCCATCTGCCAACGTGGGGTTCCCCTGATCACTACCATTTTGGGACACTACAGCAGTGGAGATAGTCTGCCACAATCAGTAGCCTGCCTGCACCCAAGAACTTCACATAGGCTCTGAAGTCAGTCAACAGCCACAAACTGCACACCACAGAGCTAATCTCTAAACTCATTGTCCAATACTATTGCCCAGCTTCCCCCACCTGATCTGATACCCCATCATTGAAAGAAGGTGCCTCCATTTTGGGCCACCTTCATCACCATCTTTAGTGGGGGCAACTCCCAGTTTCTAATCCCCCCCCCTCTCCCTAGCAGCCACTACCCCAGCACAGTGACACCTTCATTACATTCAGCATCCTGAGGGCATAAATACCAGGTAACAAGAGATGACTTCACTTCTTGGATGAGAAGGGAAGTAGGAAAGATACTGATCTCCAACCCAAACAATCCCTATTTCTTCCTTTAAGAATTTGTTTTCCTCTCCCTCTGTAGTCTCCTGCCCTTACATTCCCAACATATGTGAAACCAAGTACTTTGTATGAATTAGGATTTTGAGGACTGCGATGTCTGAATAGTATATTACACTTGTATTTATATATTTTTTCTTTTTCCCCATCAATTTCTACTATTTTAACATTTTTTAGAATTTTTCTCAATATATATGTGTGTTTGTTTTATATACTCTGTCTTCCCACTTACTTGTCTACCCAAAATTACTTTCTGTCCCTTCTCCTGCTACTAATCTTCCTATTTTAATTTCTCTTTTACACTTATGATATAATAATTCTATATCTCACCTCCTACCACCTCAGCATATCATCCTACTCCTCACCCTGGGTTCTTTTCCACCATCAGAAACTGTAAACCCTTTTACAAACCTACTGATTATATTGTAGATAATAACTGAATTCACTATTTCTGTACATTGTGACCAAATTGTAAATGTCTTAATAGCAAACATTGGTTTTTCGGGTGTATATTATTTATATTGGGATCTGTTAACATTGTCATTCACCACAAAGGAGTGGCATTGAATCCCTACAGGGGCAATATAAGCCTATAGGGTAAAAACTCTAATGACTCAGATCCACAGAGTTAGAAAGGAAGACACACAAGCAATATGAAAAGACAAGGGAAGAAAGTGCCCCTAAACAAATCAAGATACCACATTATTTGAATCTATGGCCAGCACAGCAGAATAAATGACAGAGAAGGATTTCAGGATGTACATGATTAAAATGTTCTGTGAAATAAAGGATGATATAAGACAGCAAATATAGGCAGCAAAATATCATTTTGAAAAAGAGTTACATAAACAAATACAGGAAACAATAGATTACTTCAATAGGGAGATGGAGGTTCTAAAAAAAGGAAACAAATATTCTTGAAATGAAAGAAACAATAAACCAAATTAAAAGTTCAATTGAAACCACCAAGAGCTTAGACCACTTAGAAGACAGGACCTCAGACAGTGAAGACAAAATATATAATCCTGAAAAGAATGTAAACCACACAGTGAAAATGGTAAGAAACCATGAGCAGAACATTCAAGAAATATGGGATAGTATAAAATACCAAATTTAAGAGTTTTTGGGATAGAGGAATGAATAGAGTTCCAAACCAAAGGAACAAGCAATCTATTTGATGAAATAATATCATAATTTTTCCAAACATGAAGAATGAATTGAAAAACCAAATTCAGGAAGCTTACAGGATGCCAAATGTACAAAATCACAAAAAGACTTATACCAAGGCACATTATATGAAACTACCTAACATACAGAATAAGGAGAGAATATTAAAATACATGAGGGAAAGAAATCAGATTACATATAGGGGGAAAACAATTAGAATATGTGCAGATTTTTTAACAAAGACCGTGAAAGCTAGAAGGTCCTGGAAAAACATATATTAAGCTCTGAACAAAAATGGATGCCAACCAAGAATCTTATATCCAGAAAAATTAAGCTTTAGATTTGATGATGAAATAAAAACCTTTCATGATAAATAAAAGTTAAAAGAATTTATAACTCGTAAGCCTGCACTACAGAACATCCTCGGCAAAATATTCCACAAAGATGAAATGAAAACAACAATGAAAATGAGGAAAGGGTGGTATTACACTAAAGGAAAAACTAATCTAAGGAGAAACCAAGGCAAATTAAATACCAAAACAAACAAAAATGGCTAGGAATACAAATCATGTCTCAATAATAACCATGAATGTTAATGACCTAAACTTACCAATCAAAAGACATAGTCTGTCAGATTGGATTTAAGCTGAAGACCCAACAATATGCTGCCTCCAAAAGATTCATCTCATAGAAAAGGACATCCACAGAATGAAAGTGAAATGTTGAGTAAAATCATACCACTCACATGGACTATGAAAGCAAGCAGGGGTGTCTATCCTTATATCAAATAAAGTAAACTTCAAGCCAAAGTTAATCAAAAGGGATAAAGAAGAATATTTCATACTGCTTGAGGGAACAATTCATCAACAAGACATGACAATAATAAATTTATATGCCCCAAACAATGGAGTGTCTTCAAACAAACTCTTCTCAAGTTCAAGAGTCAAATAGACAACAAAACAATAATACTGGGTGACTGTAACACACCTCTTTCACCACTGGATATATAGTCTAAACAAAAACTGATGAAATAAACTATAGAGCTAAATAATAATCAATAACTTAGATTTAACTTACATATATAGAATATTTCATCCCTCAATGAATGAAGAAACTTTCTTCTCAGAAGCACATGGATCCGTCTCTAAAATGGACTATATATTATACCACAAAAAACTTTTATCAAATATTAAAAAGTAGAGATACTACCCTGTATTCTATCAGATCATAATGGAATTAAATTAGAAATCAATGATAAAATAAAAATAAAAGCTACTCCAACACCTGGAAACTAAATAATATGCTACTGGATGAACAATGGATTGTAAAAGATATCAAGGAGAAGATTTAAAAATTCTGAGAGGTGAATGAGAACAATAATACAATGTATCAAAATATCTGGGACACTATGAAGGCAGTACTAAGAGGAAAGTTCATTGCATGAAGTTTATTCCTTAAAAGAAGAAAAAAGTAAAACAATAAATGACTTAACATTACATCTCAAAGCCCTAGAAAAATAACAAATTAATACCAAAAGAGTAGAAGACCAGAAATAATTAAAATAATAACTGAAATCAAAGACATTGAAACAATTGAAACAATTGAAAAAGTTGACAAAAAAAATTGGTTCTTCAAAAAAAATAAATAAAATTGACAGACCCATAACAATGCTAAGGAAAAGAAGGAGAGAGAAAACTCAAATTACTAACATATGAGATAAAAAAGAAAATATCACAACAGACACTACAGAAATACAGAAGATAATTAGAAATTATTTTGAAAACTTGTACTACAATAAAATAGAAACTATCAAAGGCATTGACAAATTTCTAGAGGCATATGATTTGCTCAAATTGAAGCAGGATGATATACACAATTTAAACAAATCAATTTCAAGTGATGAAATAGAAGACATCATCAGAAGCCTACCAACCAAAAAAAAACCTAGGACTGGATGGATACACAGCTGTGTTCTAAAAGACCTTTAAAGAAGAACTATACCAATACTTTTCAATTTATTTCAGGAAATGGTAAAAGAAGGAGCACTTCCAAAATTATTCTATAAGGCCAATATCACCCTGATTCCAAAACCAGGCAAAGACACATCAAAGAAAGAAAACTTCAGATCAATAACTCTAATGAACATAAATGCAAAAATTCTCAATAAAAATCTGGCAAATCAAAAACAAAAACATATCAAAAAGATAGTGCACCATGATCAAGTGGGATTCATCCCAGGGATACAAGGTTGGTTCAACATACAGAAATCAATAAATGTAATTCATCAAATCAATAAATTTAAAGATAAGAGCCATATGATAATCTCAATAGATGCAAAAAAAGCATTTGAAAAGATACAGCATCCACACATGTTCAAAACACTAGAAAAACTAAGGACAGCAGGAACATATCTCAACATTGTAAAAGCCATCTATGTTAAGCCCCAGGGCCAACATCATTTTAAAAGGAGAAAAAATGAAAGATTTCCTCTAAATACTGAAACAACACAGGGATGCACTCTTTCACCGCTTCTATTTAATATAGTTCTTGAAACACTGGCTAAAGCATTTATACAAATGAAAGAAATTAAAGGGATACACGTAGGAAAAGAAGAACTCAAAGCAGCACTATTTGCTGACAATATGGATTCTACAACAAGAAGACCCAAAATATTCCACGAGTAAACTTCTAGAACTAGTAAATAAGTTTAGCAAAGTAGCAGAACACAAAATCAACACCCATAAGTCAAAGGCATTTCTGTATATCAGTGACAAATCCTCTGAAAGGGAAACAAAGAAAACTAACCCATTTACAATAGCCTCAAAAAAAAATACTTGGGAACCAATCTAACAAAAGAAGTGAAAGACCTCTACAAAGAAAACTACAGAATGCTAAAGAAAGAAATTAATGAAGACCTTAGAAGATCAAAAGATTTAACTTGTTCTTGGATAGGCAGATTTAATATTGTCAAAATGACCATACTACCAAAAGCATTATATAGATTTAATGAAATTCCAACCAACATTCCAATGACATTCCTCATAGAAATAGAAAAAGCAGTCATGAAATTCATCTGAAAAAATAAGAGACCCAGAATAACTAAAGCAATCCTTAGCAAGAAGAGTGAAGCAGGTAGCAACACTATACAATATCTTATACTATACTACGGAGCAATAGTACCAAAAACAGCATGATATTGGCACCAAAACAGACTGGTAGACCAATGGTACAGAATAGAAGACACACAGCCTAACCCATGTAATTTCTGTTATCTTATGTAAGACAAAAGCACCAAAAATGTACATTGGAGAAAAGATAGCCTCTTCAACAAAAGATGCTGAAAAAACTAGAAATTCATGTGCATCAAAATGGAATTAAAGCTCCATCTCTCACCATGCACAAAACTCAACTCAAAGTATTTCAACTACCTAGGAATTAAACCAGAGACCCTGCATCTAATAGAAAAAAAGTAGGCCCAAATCTCCCTCATATTGGATTAGGCCCCTACTTCCTTAACAACACTCCAATAGCCCAAGAATTAAAATCAATAATTAATAAGTGGGATGGATTCAAACTTAAAAGCTTCTTCTCAGCAATAGAATGAGGTGAATACAGAGCCTACAGTTTGGGAGAAAATTTTTACCAGTTGCACATCAGATAGAGCACTAATCTCTAGGGTATATAAGAAACTCAAAAAACTTAATACCAAAAAAAAAAAAACACTCACAAACCAAACAACCCAATCAGTAAATGGGCTAAGGAACTGAATATACACTTCACAGAAGGTGATATTCAATCAATCAACAAATATATGAAAATCTGTTCAAAATATCTAGCAATTAGAGAAATGCAAATCAAAACTACTCTAAGATTTCATCTCACTCCAGTCAGAATGGTAGCTATTATTAAGACAAACAACAGTAAGTATTGGCCAGGATGTGGGAGAAAAGGCACACTCATACATTGCTGGTGGGGCTGCAAATTGGTGTAGACAATCTGGAAAGCAGCATGGAGATTCCTTGGAAAACTGGGAATGAAGCTTCCATTCTACCCAGCTATACCACTCCTTGGTGTATGCCCAAAGGACTACATACTACAGGGACACAGCCACGTCAATGTTTATAGCAGCACAATTCACAATAGCTAAATGGGAACCAACCTAGATGTCCTTAAGTAGATGAGTGGATTTAAAAAATGTGGTGTATATACACAATGGAATATTATTCAGCAGTAAAAGAGAGTAAAATCACGGCATTTGCATGTGATTTTAAAAGTAGGAATCCAAATAGAGTTGGAGAATGTAATGCTAAGTAGAGTTAGTATATCTCAAAAAACCAAATGCTGAATGTCTTCTCTGATATAAGGAGGATGATTCATAGTGGGGTTGGGAGGGGGAGAATGGGAGGATTAGATGAACTGTAGATATGGAAAAGGGGTGGAAGGGGAAGGGAGTGGGTATGGAGGTAGGCAAGATGGTGGAATGAGTTAGACATCATTCCTCTAAGTATATGTATAAAGATATGAATGGTGTCAATATACTTTGTATACAAACAGAGATATGAAAATTTGTGTTCTATATGTGTAATATGAATTAGAATACATTCTGCTGTCATATATAAGAAATTAGAATAAAACAATAAAAGAGAATAACTTAGAAGATTTTATAGGAAAATTATCTTTCTCCAGGGATACAGACCTATGTAGGAATACTGATGATAATAAAGTGAGATAAATGAGGGGTTCATTATTTGACTTTAAAGTCATAGAAAATATATATTTTTTAAAGGAGAGAGAGAGAGAGAGAGAGAGAGAGAGAGAGAGAGAGTTTTTTTTTTTTGTAGATGGACACAAAACAATGCCTTTATTTTTTTAATGTGGTGCTGAGAATCGAACCTGGGTCCTACCCGTGCTAAGTGAGCACTCTACTGCTGAGCCACAATCCCACCCCAGAAAATATATTTTAATAGCCAGCTTTTTCATTACAAAAATCATAATACACTTTACAAAATATACCATGTAAAATAGCTTCAAACAGAAACACATGTTGCACCATCAGTTCAGGATAAAATAAACTGCTAGTAAATAGCATCAAAACAATAAATCACTGGATTAAGAAAAAGTATTCAGAATCATTCTCTAACATTTGTGAAGTAGGGTATACAGTATATATATATAAATGATAGGACATGTTCTAAGAGAATAATATATAATCTGAATATATGCTCAGTAGCAGACTTGGGATAAAACTAATCAACAATAAAGAAATGATCTCTAGATTTTCAAAAGCAGAAAATTGTCTTAATGGAATTAAAATTATTGAGATTGTCATGTTCCAATAAAATATCATAGAGTTTTTTAAATTACACATTGTTCTTACAATTAAAATAAAAATAATATGCACTTTCAAATTTCATTTTCATTCATTCCCTTACTCTCCACACTGACCATTTCCCTGAAGTAAATGGCCATAACAACATAGCTCATATCTTTCTCTTTATTCATACAACCCTATACATGTGTGTTTGTATGTATTTGTCTGTATGTGTCTGTCTATATGAGAAAAAACAGAATTTTTTTTCATGTTTGTTACATTACCCTATCACTTCCTACTGTAAAAGGTCAATGCATAGTTTTATTATACACTGCCTTTTTTTACAGTTATTGCTCAACAAAGGTTTATTGAGCAATTAAGGTATTCTTCAAAGTTTTAAAGTTGAAAACGCCAAACGTATCATTACAGAAAAACTGGTGCAATTATTACCAGAAAAGGCAATGGATAAAGCAATTTCTAATGTGTTAAATCATTTCTTTATTTATGAAAGAATAATATATTTATTAGTGACTTATTGTTAATTATTTGAAGCCTTTATTTATGAAAAATTATATATGAGTATTTAGTTGTTGTGAACTATAAGAGTTAGTAAAATGTTAGTCTGTGATTTGCTCCTGCAATGAGTGTGGTTCTGATTATCTCACAGGAATAAGAAAATAAACACTTAATGGCCAGAAATTCTATAGTAAAAACTCTAAATATCTGATGAAATGTGTCTTAACAAATTAAATGGGGACCCATTCTTCATGAAATCAGACATTGTTCTTGGGTGCAATCTTTTGTGAGCTGTTTTATTTTATTTTATTTTATTGCTGATTAATATTGCATTGTGTATATATGCCACATTTTTTTATCCATTCATCTATTGAAGGGCATCTTGTTTGTTTCCGCAGTTTAGCTATTATGAATTGTGCTGCTATAAACATTGATGTCCTTTGGTTATAGACCAAGGAGAGGGGTAGCTGGGTCAGATGGTGGTTCCATTCCCAATTTTCCAAGAAATCTTCATACTGCTTTCCATATTGGCTGCACCAATTCGTAGTCCTTCCATATTGGCTGCACCAATTCGCAGTCCTTCCATATTGGCTGCACCAATTTGCAGTGTATGAGTGTACCTTTTCTCCCATAACCTTGCCAACACTTTTTATTGCTTGTCTTCATAATAGCTGTTTTTTTTTTCTTATTTTGCTTTTCTTTCCCAGTTTGCTGAGGTTCAAACTGCTACCATGGTACAGCCACCACTTAAGGGTGACTGTGGAAAGAATTAGAAGCATTGAAATATAAGACTTTTTTGTTTTTTGTTAGTCTTGCCTGTCACTAAATAAACTATGTTTATGGAAAAGAACTCTTGAGACATCTTAGTAACTGCCTATGTCTGGGGGGTATTCAGTGCTTGTTTGATTCCTATCTTGCTATTCTTGGGGCTGTGGTGTGGCTTAGTGGTCAATTATGTGCATGACCCTGTGTTCCATTCCCAGAACTTCAAGCTTTTCTTATTCAACATCTGGTGAAAATTCTTCCATCTCAACTGCTATATTTCTTATTCATTAGGTTAATCATTATATAAGACATTGTAACTGCACACACATTGTGTGTGTGTGTTGCTAGGGACTGATCTCAAGGCCTCTTACATGCTATGCAAGCCCTCTACCGCTGGGCTATATACCCCATCCCTTTTTAAAATTTTATTTTGTGATCACATCCCACTAAGTTGTCCAGGATAGCCTCAAAATCTCACTTCTCCTGTTCAGGCTTCCAAGTAGCTGTGATTACAGACATGCAAAAACACAACCAGCTTCACCATAACTTATTTAATGACACAGATATCAGCATTCAGGATGTCATTTCCAATCTTTGTTTCTACAAACAATGCTGTTACTAGTATACTTGTACATATATACATGTATATGTATGTACATTTGTTTATGTTGCCACACCACTAAATTTCTAGTACTGAGACTGTGACATTGAAAGATACATATATTTTTAATTTTAATGTTTATTATTTTTTTTTCAAAAATGCCTGACAACTTTTACAGATATTATTTTATGAAAGCAATGTTTTCCTCATTACTCTTCCAGTTTTAGAGATTTTCTTTTTCTTTTTGCAAATAAAAATAATTCATTGTTTCATATACAATAAGTATTACAAATATATGAAATTTTATCTATAAATCATGCATATATGTATATATACACATATACACACATATTATGATTAGTGATTTTAGCATCTATGTAAATGTGTACTAGCCATTTTAATTAATTTTCATTTTTTAAATTGCATTTACATATTACTTGTTCTTTTATTTCATGTATATGCCTATTTTTCTCTTGAGAAATTCTTCAGAACATCAGTATTAGTTTCACCTATGCATTTGGATATATCTGGTCTTTAAATTGCAATTTACTGTTTTGGATTCTACAATTAATAAGGTCATCAGGTAGTGCTCATAAAATTTTCACAAAGCACTTTCTTAATCCACTCTGTGCTGCTCTAACAGACTACCTGAAAATGGCTAATATATAAAGAACAGAAATTTCTTTCTTCTAGTTCTGGAGGCTAAAGGTCCAAGATGATGGCACTTAAATATTAAGGTTTTATCTCACTGCTTCCAAGATGGCATCTTCAATAATACATCATCTTTTTAAAAATTTGTTGTTTTAGATATACATGACAGTAGGGTGTATTTTGATTCATTATCTTGAGAGGAAATATAATTTCATCACAACAGAAGAACAAAATATTAAGGACTCATTTCTGTAAGCCCTTCTCATAATTTATTTATCTATTCATGCAAGCAGAACTCTTACAACTTAATACCTCTTAAAATGTACCACCTTCCAACACTGCTGCACTGGAGATTAATATTACAACATACAAATTTGTGGGGGGGGGCTTGTGCAAACAATAGCATCATCAGTGTATCTATTGTTTTTTTATTATATAATTTGTTATTTCCAAATTCATAATTTACACTCATTGCCTTTGTTTAAATACATCATTTTCCTTAGGAAAACTGTTAAATTTTGTAAATTGATGTTTATTAGTCTTTTAAAGATTTTATATTTTTAGTGAAAATTTTCTCTATTATACATATTTTGTCCAGTACATATTTTAAATTTTTATTTTTTTGATATATTTAATCCATGTACTTTATTTTGGTATATTGAGGAACAGGGTTCTAATTTATTTCCTTAGATGATTAACTAGTTGTTATTATTCTATAAATTAATAAGCCATTATCATGACTAAATTTAAAAAAAATAAATGTGTTATTTTGGAATTGCATTTTTGTCTTGCTTTTCACATAATGCACAGTGGAAAAAATGCAAAATAATAAAATATTTAACTTCAGAGTTTAAATAATTTAAAAAAATCACATTAAATTCTCATATGTCCTAAATTTGTTTCAAATTTTTTACTTTGTTTCTACACAAATACTGAATAGATTAAAGTATATTTAGAGAATATTTTGATATCTAGTGAACCAAGTGATCCTATACTATTATTTTTATAATTTCCTTAGTTATTTATGTTATTTATTTTTCTAAATGAAACTTAAGTATATTTTATTTTTAAGATAAAGTTTTCCTAAAATATAACTCTATAGGATTGATAATTGGAATCACATTAAATATACCTATTGTTAAAATAATTTGCATTTATATGATATAAAGTCTTCCTGTACAATAGCCTATCTCTTTCCCTTATTTTAACTGAGATTTAAAATACAGCATTATTTTCCAAATATTGTATTTTATACCAAAACACTGGCTCAATCAAAGATTAGCTAATAGCCATAGTATAAAATAACAATGAATAAATTCATGGGTCAAGAAACACAGTAATGCACATTGAAAAGAATGTAAGCTTTGGAATTTATCTGTTTCTGTATCTCTTGAGCTTATAGAAGTAATTTGATTTATCATAGAGAACCTCAGATTCCTTATCTTGAATAACTGAATGATACTTACATTGTAGATTTGTGAAGATTATGTTATTGTGTCTGAAAAACTTTCAATACACAAAAAGCACATAGAAATATTGATTTTTGTCAACACTCTATTGATCTGAATCCTGCTCTATACATTAATTTTAGAAAACCTCAAGTATTTTTTCTGAGTCTGAGTCCCTATTGAAAAGTATAATATGTGTAAAGTATATATATCCTCATAAGAGAATATACGATCATTCAACAAATATATGAAAAAATGTTCAACATGTCTAGCAATTTGAGAAATGCAAATCAAAGCTACTCTAAGATTTCATCTCACTCCAGTCAAAATGAATGAAATGGACATCATTATGCTAAGTACTTTTATGAAGACATGAATGGTGTGAATATACTTTGTATACAACCAGAAAATTGTGCTTATATGTGTAATATGAATTATAGTGCATTCTACTGTCATATATAACAAATTAGAATAAAAATTAATTAATTCAGAAAAAAATAATAGCCAGAATGAAATAAATGTTAGTAAAATAGTTATTTTATTAATTGACCTGATTGATAAAAGGAAAGTCTTTCCTCTCAAAATAGGACATTAGAAAGAAAGAATCCTTGATATTAGAAATGTAAATACATACATAGTGCCTCAAGAAGCTTTTATCAAAGCTGAACCATTAGAACATCAGAAAACTAAAATCTGCTCCTAACCCATGACATACAGAGAAATTCTTCATTCAAAAATTAGAGAATCTAACTTGAAGAGTAAAGGAATATGAAGAGAAATGTTCAAAGACAAAAGCAAAGGTTGAACTGCTTAAAATCCATTTACTAAAAAGAAAAAAGAACAAAAGTAGTATTTCTTGGAATCCTTATCCATTTGTACAGCAATTTTACCCATTTTGCTTTTTATCATAAATCATTTATAATACTACATACATGCTATACACAGTGATAATTTTCATTGGTCATTTTCCCATATAAAATCTGTCAGATACAGGCTTATTATCTATTCCTTGTTAAAGATGAGTAAAGTGAGCACAAAAGTTATTAAATGAAGTTCCTCAAGTGATAAAATTGTGGATGATGGTTCTTCAACCAGTAATATTGAATCTCAATTAATATTAATTCACAGTTCATTGAATGCTGTTGAAACATAAAACTGAATAATACATAAAGATTGAGTCTAATGAAATTTGCATGTCATATCTAGTCCTTTTTGATAGTATTGTTGTCATCATTTAAAACAAATATAATAAAAAGCATACTTTTCAGAAAACTTATTAAAATACACCAAAAAAAGAAAATGGAAATAAAACTTATCTCTGAGGATCAAAATTCATAACACAAATTAAATCATGAAGTCTCCATTCACTTTATGTATGTTATATTACAGTCCTACAATTAAGTGTATAAATTCAAAGGGAAGAAGTAAAAAGAATTAATGTTTCTGAAGATTTTAAAGTCTTCCTTTTTTCTTATCATTCTTTTTGGTTCTCCCAAATATTTTCACTATTGTCAGGTTTTATCCATTCAGAATATTAAATATTTTCCAAATCCATTTGTTCTTTCTCCATATCAACTAGTACTACCTTAGCTCACTCCACCATTGTATTTCTGTTTGACTCAGATTACTGCAGTGTCCTCCCATTTGGCATCCCTCTTTTCACTTTTGCTCTGCTTCAATTCAGTCTCTACATAGCTAACACAGAGAACTTTCAATAACCCAATGTACTTCTTTTGCAGAATACAATCTGCAAGGCCCTACATGATCTGCTCTGTCAACACTTTAAGATCATCTTATTTTCCCTTGCTCAAAAGTGCTTCCTAGACTACCCCCTTTCATTCTTGAGATCTCACTCAGTTATCACTTCTTCAGAATGAACTTCCTTTGACATTCTAATATCTTTCTCATTTCTGTAGTCTTGTTACTCTCCCATATTATTTGCTTTGATTTCTCTGTATTAATTACTACATTCTAAATTACCTTATAGAGTTGTTTACTTATTCATTGTCTGTAGGGTTTCATTGTCTACATTATTTGCTGAAACATAAGCTTCATAAAGGCAAAGATATCTTTTCTTCATGTTCTCTGCTGTATTTTCAGTTCCTAAAATAACAACTTGTACTTGTAGTAGGCATTCAGTATATACTTATTTTATAACTCAGTAAATATTTCAGAACTGTCTTCATAAGTATGAATAATATAAAATCAAGTTTTAATCCAAAAATAGACAAGGTTTACATATAAAAATTTCATTGGACAGGACTTTCTCTAACATGTTTAGTTAGTCTATTATTTCTGGAAATGCATAATTTTTTAAGACAGAATGGAAAAAATGCATGTACATTTTATTTTAGATCTCTAGAAGTTATATTCTGCAACAGGCAATACAAATGTAAGATATTTTGAAGACATGTTAAAACAAAATTATTGCAGTATCTGAAGAAATCACAAAATAGCAAACTATTAATAATGCCAATTGCAGAATACAGAATGACTAGCCATGCTATGAGCTATTATGTCAGGTTTTTGAGACAGACTATAAATATCAGACTAGCTGCAAACCTTATAAGGTAAGGTCTCAATTTGATTAACTCAGAGCTAACATGAAAAATCTCTGTATTTTAATTTTTATCATAGAGAAATTATATAAAGGTGTATGAATCTAGCATTAGTAAACAAAATCTTGTGAACATAATGAAATCTTTCTTTGGTGAACTGGAATTTTCTAATACCTTAGGATCTTTATTACTTGACTAGCAATTGATATTATCATAATTACATTATGTCAAAAATGTTATGTGGCCACTGTGATGTAGAATGGGAGAAAGGGTCAACTGCCAGATTTTTACTTGTTCAAGGGTCTGTGCCAGGTTCCACTACATCTGATGTCATTCATTTTTGCAATACTTCTATGAAGTAGATTTGACTATTCTCAACTTTAAAAAAATGAATATCATGGTTACTGATTTTCTTGGGATCATGTGACCAGTTAATTGCAAAACCAAGATTTCAACTGAGACTTTTTAACTCCAATATTCCTTTTGTTTTATCACATTGTTTTTTCCTCTCAAATGATCTCAAGTCTGTGATCATAACCTAAGTATGAACCCCACTAGAATAAAAAGAAGAGGAAGCAAATCAGCTCATCTGTTTTTCTACTTTTAACAGGAGGAATATGGGAACTAGGTCATCAATGGATATACTCATAAAGAGGATATTAAGAGACAGAGAAAATATAAGAGAACTTAACATTATGATGATAAGCTCATATTCTGAGGCATGATTTTAAAAATATTTCAAAAGGAATTGTGAATGTTCAGAATAGAAAAGATTTGGAGATATCTAAAAATTGTTTTTAAACATTTGAGAAAATATATTGGAGAAAAAGGAAGCCAAGGTATTGTTTAAAACAACAAAGAGCTGAATTAGAATTAGTGGACAAAGAAGCATGATAAACACTCAAAAGTGAAGAATTTTCAAAGAATTAGCTTAAAAAGAGATAGTTTCCTTTATGGGAGGCATTTGAGCAGAAGATTGGTGACAATGTGGCTATTGTATTTAGTGAAGAATCAAATATAAAATGAATGTGTATAGTAAATAACTCTTAAAATAATTTAAGATTCAAATAATCTCTGATCTTTAAACCCTCTGGAAGCAAAGATATGGAAATTCTAAGAAACAGGGTTGAATATACACTCATCCAAATATATACCAAAATGTGACAAAACTAAAATGTAAATTTATCATTTTGTTTTCATATTATTTGTCTCATTTCTTGCCCTAAAAGCAAAGTACAATTACAGCTGTGCACTGTGTAAATCTGGGTAGGCTAAAACTGTCTTTTAGAACTTCCTTCCCTGCATAATATCCTACATATTGCATGGACCACAGATGTATTTTGCAAAATATTTGAGGACAGGTTGTTCAGTTCATCAATTCAAGAATCCAGCAACAGCACCCAATATTTGCTTTTTCTTATCTGTTAGCCCATTCAGTTGGCATGGGGAAGAAGCTTACTCCTCAGCTCCTTCAATTGACATGGAATCTCCTCATTCAGTTTCTTTGACTCCTGTTACAGATGTTTGTTTAATTTTGTATGGGAGACATCAGATTTTTCTGCTAGATACTCCATATCATATTTGAAAATTTTCAGGTAGTGGGTAAGTGACTCATGCAGGTCTCTTTCTGTCCTTGTAAATTTCCACTAATCTTTGAAGTTTACAGTTTGTTTTCACTTTGTTTCAGTCCTAACGCACCCACTACTAGGGCTAGACAAGGCTTTAGGAAAGAAAAAAGATTAAGAGAACAAGAACAAGGTATGACAGCACCAATTCAAATAGATCAAGAAATAAATAGACATGGATTGGGTTTTCAGAAAAGGCCACTGAAACAATCAAAATTACTTGGAAATCAGAAAGACCAGTGTGGGTTCCTCAGTGGCCCCTGACTAAAGAAAAGATACAAGTAGCCCATGACCTGGTCAAACAACAATTAGTGGAGGGACATATACAACCTTCCATATCTCCCCATAATACTCCCATTTTTGTTATTAAAAAGAAATCTGGTAAACGGAGATTATTGCAAGATTTAAGAGCCATTATTAATGTGATGGTTATTATGGGACCTGCTCAATCAGGGATTCCCCAATTGTCTGTTTTACCAAAAACCTGGTATGTTTTAGCTATAGATATTAAAGATTGTTTTTTTTTTTTCAATTCCAATTCATCCTGAGGATAGTCCACATTTTGCATTTACTATCCCTGCACTAAATCATGAAGGTCCTGATCAGAGATATGAATGGAAAGTACTCCCTCAAGGGATGGCTAATAGTCCAACTATGTGTCAAATTTATGTTAACAAAGCAATCCAGCCACTTAGAAATCAAAATCCTGAACTACAAATATTTCACTATATGGATGATGTGTTATTGGCACATAAAGATAAAAACACATTGCTAGAATGTTATGCCACACTTACAAATTTATTAAAAAATTATAATCTAGAGATAGCAATAGATAAAGTACAATTAAATCTTCCAATTAATTATTTAGGAGTTCTATTATCCTCAACCATGCTCCGTCCACCAAAAACTCAAATACGAGTAGATCAACTCAAATCACTTAACGACTTTCAAAAGTTATTAGGAGACATAAATTGGATAAGGCCTTATCTAGGCATACCAACAGGAGAGCTAGGACCTTTATTTGATATCCTAAAAGGTCCATCAGATCCAAATTCACCCCGCATGTTAACGCCTGAAGCAAGAAAGGCATTAAAAATTATTGAAATATATATGAAAAATATGCGTTTGGATAGAATTGATATAAGTTTGCCTTTATTATTTATTGTACTACCAACAAAAAATATTCCTACAGGAGTATTTTGGCAAAAGGTCCATTATTGTGGATACATTTATCTTATTCTCCTAACACTATTCTTACTAGGTATCCTGTAGGACAAATAATACTCAAAGGAATAAAAGCAGCAAATGGAGTGTTTGGGATTTCTCCCAATAAAATTATTACTCCATATACTATGAATCAAATTGATGAGTTAGCTGATGAGTTAAATACTTGGGCAATAATCATGTGTAAATCTAATGTTTCATTTGATAATCACTTACCATCTAATCCTTTGTTGTCTTTTTGGTCTAAGCATCCTGTAGTTTTTCCAAAAATGACAAGAAAAACCCCTATCATAAATGCTCCCAATATATTCACTGATGGGTCAAATAATGGTACAGCATCAGTAGTTACCCCTGATCAAACTTTCACATTTTTAGTACCCAAACAATCAGCTCAAAAGGTAGAGCTTAATGCAGTATTACAAGCTTTTATGATGTTTACAGATTCTGTATTTAATTTATTTTCTGATAGTCAATATGTAGTTAATGCTATAATATCCCTTGAAGATGCTGATAGGATTTCCCCTTCTTCTACTGTTTTCTCTTTGTTTTCCACTATACATAGTCTAATCTGGGACAGAAAAAATCCATTCTTTATAGAACATATCAGGGCACATACAAGATTGCCTGGAGCTCTTAGTTTGGGCAATGAATTAGCAGATAAATCTACACATGACATACATATTTTCTCCACAATAGAAGAAGCTATAAATTTTCATAAAAGGTTCCATGTCAATGCTAATACTTTACAAAAGCGTTTTAAAATAACTAAAGAACAAGCCAGACATATAGTAAAACAATGTCAAAATTGTGTGACATTTTTACCACAAGTTAATCTTGGAGTGAATCCTAGAGGACTGATACCTAACCATATTTGGCAGATGGACGTCACACACTTGCCAGAATTTGGAAAATTAAAATATTTGCATGTTACAGTTGATACTTCTTCCAGATTTTTGATGGGCTCCCTTCATGTTGGAGAAAAAACTAAAAATGTTATAGCTCATTGCTTACAAAATTTTGCCACTGTGGGCATTCCAAAACAGTTAAAAACAGATAGTGGTCCTTATTATGCTTCTACCTCTTTTAAACAATTTTGCTCATCATTTGGCATTACTCACATAACAGGAATTCCATACAATCCACAGGGACAAGGCATAGTTGAAAGAGTTCATCAATCTATTAAAATGCACTTATTAAAACAAAAGGAGGGAATTGGAAAGGGGTATATATCCCCCAAAGATAAACTTAAAATAACCCTTTTTACTCTAAACTTTTAAAATTTGGATTCATCAGGGCTTAGTGCTTTGGAAAGACATTTGTATCCAAAAAATGTACATAAGCCTAAGGTACTTTGGAAGAATATTCTAACAGGACAATGGAAAGTTTCTGACCCAGTGATTGTCTGGAGTCGGGGCTCTGTTTGTGTGTTTCCACAGGGAGAACAGCAGCCAATTTGGATTCCAGAGAGATTAACCAAAACAATTTCTACAGAACAAAAAGAAGATGATTTGACTCAAATCCATAACAGCTGATATCCAGAACTCCAGCTTGGCTATTCTTACTTCTGCGACAGTGATTAACCAGGATGCTTTTTTCAATATCTATTTTATTATTGCTTTTTCTCACATCATAAAGTTCTATTTTATTTTTGAGCTCATACAGACCTAGGTTAATGTTTTTCAGATCAGTTTTATTTTTTGACTGTGGAGTTTTTAAACATTGCAATGGAGATTTCACCTAGGTAAAGCTACAAGGCCTTTACTATTGTCTTATGTGTTGTATGTTACATGTGCACACTTCTGTTTTGTGTTGTATGTCTGTATGTGCATATGTCCATATATCATATATGAGGAGCACTCATGAATAAATGGATCCAAATTTTTTTTATTATTCACGTGATTTTAATGGTTTAATTTAAATTGGGTAAACAGCTGTTGAGGATTGTTTTAATATGTGTACAAATAAGCAGGTTAACAGATCTGTTTGTTTACTTTCACCTTTCCTTTTTATTATATTTAATAATTCTGTTCAGGATAATGTAAATTGTTCTGAAAATTGTTTTCTTAGTACCTGTTGAAATGTTACATATATATATATATATATATATATATATATATATATATATATATTTAGCATCATTGTCAGAATTCCTATTTTCATCCCAGTGCTGGTGAAGACAAAGATGAAACCAAACTACAACTTCTTTGATAATTATCACAACAAACTGTATAAACTGATACATCAATGAATAATAACTCAACAAGTAATGCTCAATCAATGAGTCGATTTATTTTGGGAGGAAATGGACATATTGATAGATTCCTCCGCTTTGAACTGCTTACAGAACTTGCCTGGATTATGTATCACTTGTATGCATTGTGATCTATCTGTTGATGCAGCGAATTATGGTAGTGCTGGCGTATCTTTGCTGATGTGTCACCAGTGATGCAATTTTTCCTAGGAGCCATCAATTGGCTTGGTGTTGTGGCATTTCTGTATCCTCCTCCCTTCTACTAGTGATGGTCTAATTTTGGGGGCCAACAGAGGTGAGGCATAGAACCTCACCCCACCACACCGGCACCAAGGCCAAATTTGGGGGCAAACAGAGGTGAGGCAAGAACCTCACCCCCCCACTGGTACATAGGCCTATCCACAAGTATGGCTGTATGCTGGACCAGTAGTCAGTGACGGGTATGATCCAATTGCAGTGGTATCAACCTAAGACAGGAGGCTGACGCCTAAAGGTCAGTTCATCCAATGACGGGTAAGAACCATATGTTGAATTGGACAAACCTAACAGGCAGGGAGGGTCCCTAGCCACATTGCTTGTTGCTTAATTAAACAGAAGGGGGAAGATGCTAAGAGCCACAGCCAAGTAATATGATGCATGGCATTTTTGGTTGAAAGGTGACGCCAGCAAGCCATTGAGATGATATTATTATGTTAAGATTTGCATTCATATGGATATTGGACTCCTGCTGTCCACCTCAGCCTGACTCCTGGAGAGTTCCCATTGGTTGGGGAAGTGCGGTAGGAGGGAATTCGGGAGGAGGAACTTCCTCTTGGGATCCGGGAGAAAGGTGTGTGCATGGGTCGGCAATCTTCCCAGGAGCGTACGGGGCATTGGCGGCAGTTTCAAAAATAAAGTTTGTTCCTGCTTATGTGGCTCGTGATTTTGTGCCCAGCCAGTCTGCGACAGTATATAAAATGCACATTATAATAAACCATAATGAGATTCAAAGATAAAAGCGTATACATTATTGTTGTGTGTATAGATGTAGACTGATAAAATCAGGGTAATATATTCATTTCCAGTATTTATTACAGAGCAGAAGAGATATTTTTTTCTAAGACTTTTCTTTTACATAGGCATTCACCTCTTAAAACACCAATGAAGTTGTGGATCAAATTATGGAATTTATTCCAATCTAGTTTTACATAAATGGAGTTATTTTGAGAGTTTCTGAAGAAATAGTAACAAAATCTATGATTGTGAAAGTTATAAAGTTGAGCTGGTTGTAAAAGTTGGTGGTTCAGCAATAGTGATAGTATTTTAGCTATCAAAATTTGTACACATGTACAAAGATACACATACACACCTTACAATATGATTTCCCATCATTAGGTTCCTCTTACTAGCTGAAAACAGAATTGGGCATGATAGCAACCCAGGATCACTTTATGTTCTTCTTTATTTTGCCCCTGATAAAATATAGAGTGCCCTGTTACTTGTTCAATTCCTATGCCAAGAGAAACAACTTCTTCCTCACCCATAGGTTTATTGTACAGAAGTCCATAATGTGGTGTGTCATGTTGGCCAAAATGCTGGAACAGGCATCTGTTCAACAGAATTAAATGTTGTGGAATTATCCAAGGAATCGCATTTTCCCAGAAAAGTCAATCACAACTTGAATTGTATACTCACTGAGAAGAGGCTATAGGGACACCTCAGTAGATGTCTCTTAAAATAAAGTTTGGCAGACAGAAAGCTTACAGCTATTTGCATCATTTCTTTACAGCTGCTCTATTATTATATTATTCTCTTTCGTATTTCATTTTGTTTACCCATGAGTATATGCTATATGCCCACTTTCTTACAACTTATGAGTCTTGCTATAAAACATTTATCTTCATGAAATCCTCCAGTATTTAATTTTAATAATACTTAAGACTGGCAATATTAAGATTAACTCTTCTCTCTGTACTGTCAATATGGCCACAGTTTAATGAGTGTAATACATGAACTGCTTTTGTTATTTTGCCTGTCTTAATAACTTTGTTTCTCAAAGATTAGGTAATGAAATCTCTATGGAGAATTTCTCCCCATGTTTACTCAATTTTTTCATTATTTTTCTCATCCTTTCCTATCTTGTTCAATCATTTCTGTGTCATCTTGTCTCAGATGTATAGATATCTCCTTTTCTCTATATTATTATTAAGTATCCATAGGGTAATCATTCAATAGTAAATAAATTATTTATAAAATCCATTATTTTGTCATCCTCTTTGCCTTAAGTTTTTAATTTGCCAATAACCCACTTCATTCTTATTGGGGTAATGATTTCTTGATACATCTATACACTCAAGTTTTGAAAGGTAGGAGCCATACTTTCATCGTATTTGGTTCTTAATGGCTGCACCAAAATAAAATTGTTTTATGTTCATATGTTGAGTGCTGATCTAAAATGCAAGAACAACCTCAGAGTTCAGTGGCCACTTGCTCTCACTGTCTTCATTAAATCTGTTATTTTTCACATTGCTAAATATAGGTATGAATTGATTAGTAGTTGACATTATGCAATACTTGATAGAATAATTTCCCAGGGATGATATTTTACGTGAGATGGTATGTATACACCTTAGGAATAGGAGCAAAAGTATAAAGATTCCAAGTTGAACCTTTTCCAACCTGGTAGTAACTTCCTCTCCTTTCCTTGGCTTCTTTGCATCACATATTTTTCCCCTAATTAAACTCTTTTATTTTCTCACAGCAACATCTAATTAACTTTGTAAAAAATGACTAAAGAATGCTCGATTAAACCATGTTTCTTACTCTGCCCCAACATCTCTTTAGCAATAGTTATGGTACTTGCACTAGATGCTCTTAAGAATTTTTAAAAATATCAGATACATAATATCTGTTGTTAAATAGTTGACACAGCAATGACCAAGAAAAATACTGAATCAAGTACAATGGTGAGCTAAAGAATTATATTTTGAATGTGTATGTTGCTTCAAATATTCCAAAGTGTTTCACAATAATTACAAGGATTTGGGGAGAAGAGTTAAAAAGGTATTAATATTTCTCCAAATTTGTGATGAAGAAATTGATATGCTGATAAATTTAATGGGATACTTGTAGTCACATGACAGTTTGCTGTCAGGTACAGAATTCTAGAATTCATATATCTGATTTATAAATTAACTTGCTTATATCACACAACTCTAAGATTGTCAAAATATTCTCCATTTTATGAACAAAGAAATACATACTTAAGAATTTACTACATTCTTTACATTGATGTAATTTGACATTTCTATAGTGCTAACATTTCAGTTGAGAAATAAGTAAAGGAGAAAAGGGATTTTGCAATGAATATAATTAGACAATCTTTTGGAATATGAATATACATTCCCCAAAATCATATATTTCATATTTTCACTAATTTAATAACCATTCAACAAAAATGTATAGTTTAATATAAGACTTGGAGATAGACTTTTATAATTAAAAAGTTTAAATTCTATTAAGAAGACAAAGTCTAAGGTCCAAGTTAGGGAATAATATTACTCTGCATACATTAACAAAAATCAGTATTCATGAATGGAATTTCTGAACTTCCAAAATCTTCTTTAAACATTGACCTTTATTTTCTTAACTTCAAAATGGAAATATCACAAATAAGGATGATAACCTCATTTATAAAAGGGAAAATGAATAATGTAAATATAATATTAAAAATATTTAATAGTCATTAGAATCAAAATCAGAAAAAAAACAAGTAACTTCACAAATATGTATGTGCTTGGTTTTGTGACAATGTGGGGGTATATGTGTATAAACCTTAATTCACTAATAACAGAATATAACACTACAGTGGACTAAATGTCTTCTCCCCCAATATTCCTGTATTAAAACCTGAATCTCAATGTGTTATGACGTGGAACCTCTGGAAAAAAAATCAGTCATGAGTGTTTAGGGCTCATAAGTGGGATTAGGGTCTTTACAAAAGAGACTCCAAAGAGCTCTTCCCACTGTGTAAGAATACAAGAAGGCAACAGTCTCCAACATTAAAGAGGGCTTTTATTAGATAGATACTGAATATGATGATGCGTTTATTTTGAATTACCAGTCTCCAGAAATGTGAGAAATAAAAGTTTGTTTGTTAAGTAACCCTATTTATGGAATTTTTGCTCTAGTGGCCTTAATGAACTAAGACAATACTATGATACAGAAAAGAAAATTCATATGATTATTTTCCACATGAGGGAAAATATTTACATATAGTTCATATTCAGATATTAGTAACTGTATCTAAGGACAGCACATTTTTATTTCATACAGAGTTTTATTCACTGCACCTGAATTTGGGATTCTATAGAAGACAATCTCATAGTTATTATCACATTTAATATAGCATTCCTAGAAAAAACTGTCCCTTAATCTAATTCTTGTTAATTTTAGAGTTCTTATCACTTAATTCAACAAAGGTAGCATTATATTCCTTAACAGCTAAGCAAGAATTCATTATGCTATAATGATTTTTTTCATGAACTCAAGAAATTTCCTCAATACTTTACTCAAAATAAATGTAATAAGTTTAATTTGGGAGATTTATAGATTCTAATATCCCTGGACCCTGATACTAAACAAAATAAGTAATGGTACAATTTTGATAAATTAACATATCCTTATATACAAGGAGCAGTTGATCCTTTTTATATCACCAATTTAGGGAAAATAAAATCATTTGTATTATAAGACCAGTGTGTTTCTTTAAGCTTTGATTTATGGGGATCCAAATAGGAAAAAAAATGGTTTTTATCTGAGTATTGTTTGTATGTATTTAAAATGGAAACATCTCCTTGAGAACTAGGTCTACATTTTGTATTTGTTATAATACCTCAGTACTTCATAAATACTGCTGGAATCACAGCATAATTTCTTTTAAAAACATACTGAATTGAAATGAATATATATGGATATATAAAAACCAGCTGAGTTAAAATGGGAATTGACTGTGTTCTCTGAGTTTATCTTAGGTTAGTGAAACATCTGCTATGCATTTTCAGGTTCACTTATTTATAATATATATCATTATCTTTGGTGCGAGACTTAAGGTCTCTGCTCACAAGTCACTGACTTTCACCTGAAAAAATGAATTCTTAACTACACAGCCTAAGCCATTTTGTAAACATTGGCAGTCGTATGCACTCTTGGCAGAAGGTATTATGGTAATAAAATTAACAAGTAGACTTTATTGAGTATTTATTATGTGCCAAGCATCATAAACCCCTAAGAAATATCTGAAAACTTTGGAATTCCTATCTATATAATAACTCTATATGTTCAGGATTGATAATATTATTTTCTCCACGAAACAAACAACAACTGAGGCACAGTAAGATTAAATTATTTTGCAAGGGCTGGGATTGTGACTAAGAGATTGACTACTTGCCTATCATATGGAAGACCCTAGGTTTTACCTCCAGTACTACAATAATAATAATAATAATAATTTGGCCAAATCATCAAGATAAAATATGGTGGAGCAATGATAAAAGCCCATCCTGTTGGCCTAAGAGGCAGGTACATATCCCTTACATGTTATTGCTTTTACTTAGGACACTAGGCTGCTCCAGTAACAAGATGTAAGAATTATAATGTAAAAAAAATAATAAAATTGGGGGAAATGTGATTCATGGAATAGCAGACTGCTACTCTGCTTGTTTTATTAGCTCAACATCTATGTGCATGGGAAGTTTTGATACTATAAGGCTGCCCCAAGCTTCACTTTCATGACAACATTCCTCTTTGCAAACATTTTATTATTCTTCATAAAATGAAGTTCATCAACCAACCTCAATCTGGTTTTCAAAATTTATTAAATTATATCTCACATTCTTTACCTATTATTCTGTTTAACATGTAAAAATTCATGTTCTAGGCCCAGGTTCTGGCTCAGTGGTAGAGCGCTCACCTAGCATGCATGAGGCACTGGGTTCAATCCTCAGCACAATATAAAAATAAAATAAAGATATTGTGTCCACCTAAAACTAAAAAATAAATATATTTTTTAAAATAATGTTCTAACCAGTGTCATTTTTCCTATACATTATAGCCTCTATGCCTTTTCTCATGACATTTCCCCTTGTCAAGGCATGTATCGCCAAGTAAAATTCCTGTCAATGCCACTGAAACCTCACTGTCTCTTTAAGGTGCCAAGATTGCACTCCTTTGAAATATTTTACCATTATAGTTGAAAATGTGTATTTACCTACTGTCTTATACTTTTATTTAAACATTCTTCTCTAAAGATTCATTCTGTTCCCTTAATCCTATTAACCTAGTGGTCAGAACAAGATTATGCTCCTTGTGTTTTTCTTGTATACTTTTCAGGTATATCTTTAGCATTTTGTGTAATGCTGCACATGCAGCAGATGTTGAATAAATAAGTATTGGGGACTGAGGTTGTGGCTCAGTGGTAGAGCGCTTGCCTAGCACGTGTGAGGCTCTGGGTTTGATCCTCAGTACCACATGAAAATAAATTTAAAAATAAAGATATTTACAACTAAAAAATGAATATAAAAATATGTTATTTGACTGAATTACCAGGTTACATTTAGAGGCATTTCCTTAATCTTCATAAAAACAAGCCATTCCCCCAAATCATTGAAATAACAATAATTACTGGATTTAATATTGATCTGTAATAATTATAACACAAATTTTAATGGATAATTGGTACTTAATGACTGTATCTTCTAATTAAATATAGTTGATGGTAATATTGACAATTGGATTTTCCTCAGGAAAACCATTATTATTTGTTAAAAGTTGGACTTTAGCACATTACAATTTTAAAGAGTTTGAGCAGAATCCAGAAGTTCCAAATAAGAATTTGTTCAGGGAATTGAAGGTAAGCTTCTTTTGTAGGGTGAATGTGGAAGCAGAATGAAGATACTATTGGTTGAAGTTAGAGAGATTGACTTGTTAGGATTATTCTATTGGGAAGTCCATAAAATATAATGAATACTCAGTTGACCACCTGTGATTGGTTGAGCTTAACTGTTCACAGAAAAGAGTCTGAGTTAGGTTTTGTTTTCTGACAAAATAAGTCAAAATATTAGAGCCACCTCAGTCTAAAGACCTCCCATTTTAAAAATATTTTTTAGTTGTAGATGAACACAATATCTTTGTTTTATTTATTTTTTAATTTTTGTATGTGGTGCTGATGATAGAACCCAGTGCCTCACGCATGTGAGACAAACGCTCAACCACTGAGCTACAATCCCAGCCCAAGACCTCCCATATGATTGCTTTAAAATATTCAATGGGCTAGCATCTCTGTGTTATTAAAATTTGCATCCTTTATTAAAACTTTCCCTAAAGTCTTAAACTGAAACAAGAACCTCAAAATATAATATGCATTTAAATATTTGGAAAAAAATTAAAAATGACCTTACTTTAAGAGGCAAATTATTAATATGACTTCAGTCACAAATATCTATTCAGAAACTACCTGAATTTCCCTTGAGTAATAACTCTTTATAAATGTACATTGCATTTGGAATAAGCTAATATCAAACTGTAGTAATCTGCTTAATGAAAATAATTTCATAAAAAACTATTAAAAAGAAATTGGAAAGAGGTGAGTGAGGGATAAAAGGCCCATTATTATTTTATTTTTAGATCTAATTGTCTATGTTTCTAGTATTGAAATGTTTATTTTTATCTTTTGGACATACATTAATTAAATTATATTAAATTTGTTAAAAGACAAATAAATGTCATATTTATTTTTAATATATGAACTGCAAGTTTAGCTAGAGATTGTTTTTATAAATGTCTCTTCTGCCTGTATTGTTGTTTTTTAATTTATGCTTAGTATTTCTCAGTAGACCTGGCCTAGGAGATACAGATCCTTCTTCTCTAACATAATATGTGCTCCTCACTAGTGTAACCAAGGGAAAGAAGAGATGGAAATCTTCATTAAGCCTTCCCTGTCAGTCCATTATATTCTATTTCACATTATTATCTATTGGGAGATAAAAAAGGAATTTATGAGAAACAAGAGTAAACCAAAAACAATGTCTGGTTGTTATTTCTTCTTATAAGATAAAGTTATTATTTTGTGTGCATTGTGTGACTTTTGAGTTTATCAATGCTATCATATAAATTGGGAAATATAAAGGTTAGAATTAGTAGTTTCATCATAAAGATAGAAAAATAAGATTGAAATAGTTATGGACAATATCAAAATTCCCATAACTAGTTAGTGATGAAGTCTAAATACTAAGTATATAAATAGGCCAGGTTCTCACTGGACCACGCCACAATCACACAGGCCAATACATCTGAATAAAGGAATTAATTGATAATTCTGTCACTTTGTGTGTGAAAATAGTGAATCCTAAATTCCTGGCTGTTGCATTGAAATTTTCTTTAATTAGGAAAACCTAGTGTGTTCCACCATGGACGTTATTAAATTTCATGAAATCATGTACTATTTTGATGTGCTGGGAATCCAATTTCACACCACTTGCTTGTCTTCCTCTACATACAAAAAGACTATATTTACCAGCCCTTTGAAGACTAGATAGTCTTCAAAGATAGATAGAGCTTGGTGCTGATAACGCCAAGGTCGCGGGTTCGATCCCCGTACGGGCCACCAGTTGCCGCAGTCTCTGGCTGGGCACAAGATCACGAGCCACTCAAACAGGAACAAACTTTATTTGAAAGAACCGCCAATAACACGTCCGTGCCCGGGAAGCTTTTTTATCCACCCACGCGGCGTACCGCCGGTTCCTTCCCGGAACTCCAGCGCAAGCGCCTCCCCCGGAATTCCCTCCTACTGCACTTCCCAACCAATGGGAACTCTCCAGGAGTCCCGCAGCAGGAGTCCGGTATCCATATGAATGTAATTTTTAACATAATCATATCATCTCAATGGCTAGCTGGCATCACCTTTCAATCAAAAATGCCATGCATCATATTATTTGGCTGTGGCTCCCAGCAATATCTGACAAGTTCTGGCCAATGGAATGTGGGCAATGATGTATAATGTCACTAAAAGTCCACATAGTCTTTCATGATAGTGCTTTCTTTCTCCCTTTGTCAGATAAATAAGCATCATCTAGTATAGTATTCTAATGAAGCCTACAGCATTGACAAAGCCATTAAACAGAAAGAGTCTAAATCTCAGCATCACTTCTTAGGGCAAAGTTGTACAGGAGAGATGTCAATCCAGTAACATCTCCTTATGTATGAGCTATTGAGATTTTGACATACTTTATTTCAATATGGAATATTGATTATCTAAATAATGAATTTTTTTGTCCTAGTATCTATGATTGAAAAAAGCATATATTAGGGACATTAAATTCAGTGGTCACTACTTACTGGAAAACACTTGTCTACAAGAGAAATGCCATCCTATATAATATCAATTGTCATTGAACAGTGACTTTGATAGTGTAAATATTGAATTATGCACATTTCTCTTTTCCTTTTACCTGTTTTCACTCCCTTTATAACTATAATTTCCTAGAGCTGTGATTGCTGCTGTTAATGTTACTCTTATATTGATACTGTAGTTTGCAAGAATGATTTCTAATTGCAAGATTTAATAAGCAGGGAATAGGCCAAATAATTATTCTACCAACTAATGGTGTGACTGTAATATAATTATAAACATCTACTGCATTTGCACATGCTCTAACCTCTGTCCAAAATGCCCTACTCCTTAAATATGCATGGAGACTCCCATATGTTGTTTAGTACTTTATTTGAATAGTTGCTATCTTAAAATATGTAGATTTTTCCCTAAAATATTTCCATTTTTGTTATGTAGCAAAAATGAAGGTTTTGGCTTCTGCACACCCCTGTTTTCTACTTTACATGAGATGACTTACATCTGAAAAACAAAAACTAAACAGAGCAAAACAAAATGACAACAACAAAAAGCACTTGAATATGTGGAGAACTCACTGCCAACTTTTGATTTCCTGGCAAAATTCTCCACCTACTCCCAGCACTAAGTTTTTGCACTTACAGGACCTAAGATTATTCGCACTTCAATTATTTATGTAAGTTCCGAGTGTTAACTTTATGTAAAAACAGAGAAATATACTTTCTTCATAATTTACTGATGCAAAGATATAAATCCATGTAATGTTTTATGTTATTAACCGTCTTTTAAATGTATGTGGAGAATACCACTGATTTACTAGTCCTTGACTTAGTGTTTGTCTAGAAACATATGGACTGACATTTAACAATCAGTTGTTCCCAAATGAGTCTTCTCACAATCTATTAACTTCTGTGACATTGCCTTTGTGACATAGCAGTCATCCACAACGATCTGAAATCTAGTTTAGTTCTATTCTTTCTCTTTCATTTATTTTTAAAAAATTTTTGGTATAGGGGATTGTACCCAGGGGTGCTTAACCACTGTGCCTCAATGTCAGCCCTTTTTTATTTTATTTTTATTTTTTTAAAAATTTGAGACAGGATCTTTCTAAGTTGCTTAGGGCCTCACTTAATTGCTGAAGCTGACTTCGAACTTGCTATCCTTCTCCTCAGACTCCTAAACTGCTGGGATTACAAGTGTGCACCACCATGCTTGGCTTCCTACATTCTTTATATTGGCATTCCCTGTACTAGAAGTGTTGGTGTTGAGGTCTGACTAAGTTCTTCTATTTCATTCTATTTCACTGCACAATACCTGTCACATCTCCTCTTTCTATTTTCATTCCTTCTTCCCTAATTCAGGACATTCTTTCAAGGCTGAAATTCATTTTGATATTCCTTGTTGAATCCAGGTTATCCTAATTCTAAATATGACTTTCTTGCCATTGTAATCTCCTTACATTTCACAGTTGATAATGTCATTCACTTCTTCTAAAACTGTCTATGGCCTCTGAAATAATATCTAAATTCTTCTTCATGGTATTTTGAATTTCCATCATCTCTTTCAGCCTAACATTTTAGCATGTATTCTGCCCTTCTTGTCCATGAACGTTGGACTGAACTTGTTTTATTCTTTGCTTTTTCTCAAGTTGTTCCCTCATAGAACAACTTCTGCTCCATCCATTTCTGTCTAGATCATATCTGTCATTCAAATATAAGTTCTAAATAATATTCTTCTTTAAAATTCCCCTTGTATTAATTACTTTATTGTCTTATCTCACAGTATATTTTTTCTGAATTTCTATGATGTTTCTATATATACTCTGTTTTTTTTAGGAATTGCCTGTAAATTCATGTATGTTTGTTACTTATACATGCATCATCCTCTAGACTACAAATTACTTGACAGAAATAACCATCTGTACTCTTGTTTATATATCCTCAAATATCAGATATTTAATTATATACACATTTTAATTAATTTTTGCATTAACCCTTATGATATTTTTTCTATGTGGAAACTCAAGATAATAATGCTATAAAGGCATGTATGAAATACAGCAGTCATACTAGTCTTTGGCCCAATTCTCCTTGTAACTAAACTACCTTTGTGCATTTCCACCAAGCACAAACATCTTCTACTGTGCTTCCTAGTTGTTAAGTATCTGATGACATATTATTCACTATTGTGTGCACCATTTCTGGCATACAATCAGGAGAAATCAAACTATATTTTTTGCTCTTATCTTTTGTAATATATCATTTCCAACTGAAAAGCAAGTAAAATCAGACAAGCAAGTATTTTTAAAGCCAATGGCAATTTAGAAGGATTTTTTATTCATAAATGATCCTGACAAGTACATGGAGAATACAAAGAATGTTAAGACAAAATAGGAAAACAGAAGCTTGAATGTAGTTAGAAACATATTTTAGTTTTACTTTATTCAAAGGCCTTTACTAAGTACATCACAAACCATGTCATCCCAACTTTTGTTTCTGTGCTCATAACATTCCCCGTCTTGAATCCAAATAATATATTGCATAAAATAGAAGGTTTCTACTGGATTTGTATGTATATGAGGTAAGGGAAGTGAAATAATTTGAGAAGTAAAGAAATGAGCAGTTTCTTTTTAAAAGCAAAGATATTTATGATTGACTAATCAATAATTCAATTGAACATTTATCAAGCTTACTCTTGAAATATTGGTACTATTTGGGGTACTAAGGAGTTAACCAAAAGGTAGACATGGTTCCTGATATAAAGCTCAAAATCTACTAATTGTAAGTTATCTTTTAACACACAAAATATATTTATATGTATATTTTTATATGTGGCTTATTTTTATATAAATCTCTCAAGTTTTAAGACATATTTTTCTATACATAGACCACATATACAACTTTATCCCAAGAAATATAAACTTCATACTATAGTATATTTCTATTAAACAGTGCTTTAATGTGATAAACTAATCTTGAGGACTGTTTCTGCAATGTGTCAGTCTCTGTAACACATTATATGTTCATGCGAGGATCAAATTGGCATGGATCTCATGGCTGAGAAGCCCACAGTCTGCTAGGAGAAACTGATAAATATACAGATAAAGGAAAGAAGTTACAACTTATTAAAATCTACTGTATTCTTGATATTATAGAAGATATTTTACATATGCAACCTGTAACTAAAGCATGATATGCTGTATCATACTGTCCAAGTCCAATAGTCACTGAATCAGGATCACTCTCCTAACTCAAACTTTGTTATTAGTAAAGATAAGATAAACTTGTGGCCAACATGTGCACAAAAAGTTAATTTCAAATGACATTGGTTGTTGAAATCCTTAAGTCACTAAGATAATCCCCATCTAGGTTTGAGATCTATAAGGATGCGAACCCAGCACTTGGGATTTTCTCTAACTTATCAAAACTGATATCTGTTTTTTTCGGAATAGACAGTGAACAGGGTTTGATTATTGTGATGAGAAAATAAACCAAACCATGTTTAGTAACATAAATAAGCAAATATGGCTGGAAGAACAACCCATATCTCAATAATAACCCTAAATGTTAATGGCTTAAACTCACCAATTAAGAGACACAGGCTAGTAGAATGGGTCGCAAAATAAGACCCAACAATATGCTGCCTTCAGGAGACGCATTTGATAGGAAAAGACATACATAGACTGAAGGTGAAAGGTTGGGAAAAATCATATCACTTATATGGACTTCGGAAACAAGCAGGAGTGTCCATGCTCATATCAAATAAAATAGATTTCAAGCCAAAGTTAATCAAAAGGGATAAAGAGGGACACTACATACTGCTCAAGGGAACCATACACCAACAAGACATAACAATCATAAATATATATGCCCCAAACAATGGTGCAGCTATGTTCATCAAACAAACTCTTCTCAAGTTCAAGAGTCTAATAGACCACCATACAATAATCATGGGAGACTTCAACACAACTCTCTCACCACTGGACAGATCTTCCAAACAAAAGTTGAATAAGGAAACTATAGAACTCAATAACACAATTAATAACCTAGACTTAATTGACATATATAGAATATACCACCCAACATCAAGCAGTTACACTTTTTTCTCAGCAGCACATGGATCCTTCTCAAAAATAGATCATATATTATGTCACAGGGCAACTCTTAGACAATATAAAGGAGTAGAGATAATACCATGCATCTTATCTGATCATAATGGAATGAAATTGAAAATCAACGATAAAAGAAGTAAGGAAAAATCATGCATCACTTGGAGAATGAACAATAGGTTACTGAATGATCAATGGGTTATAGAAGACATCAAGGAGGAAATTAAAAAATTCTTAGAGATAAATGAAAACACAGACACAACATATCAGAATCTATGGGACACATTGAAAGCAGTTCTAAGAGGAAAATTTATTGCTTGGAGTTCATTCCTTAAAAAAAGAAAAAACCAACAAATAAATGATCTAATACTTCAACTCAAAATCCTAGAAAAAGAAGAGCAAAACAATAGCAAAAGAAGTAGAAGACAAGAAATAATTAAAATCAGAGCTGAAATTAATGAAATCGAAACAAAAGAAACAATTGAAAAAATTGACAAAACTAAAAGTTGGTTCTTTGAAAAAGTAAATAAAATCGACAGACCCTTAGCCACGCTAATGAAGAGAAGAAGAGAGAGAACTCAAGTTACTAGCATACGGGATGAAAAAGGCAATATCACAACAGACACTTCAGAAATACAGAAGATTATCAGAAATTATTTTGAATCCTTATACTCCAATAAAATACAAGATAGTGAAGGCATCGACAAATTTCTTAAGTCATATGATCTGCCCAGATTGAGTTAGGAGGATATTGACAACCTAAACAGACCAATATCAATTGAGGAAATAGAAGAAACCATCAAAAGACTACCAACTAAGAAAAGCCCAGGACCGGATGGGTATACAGCAGAGTTTTACAAAACCTTTAAAGAGGAACTAATACCAATACTTTTCAAGTTATTTCAGGAAATAGAAAAATAGGGAGAACTTCCAAATTCATTCTACGAGGCCAACATCACCCTGATTCCTAAACCAGACAAAGACACTTCAAAGAAAGAAAACTACAGACCAATATCTCTAATGAACCTAGATGCAAAAATCCTCAATAAAATTCTGGCGAACCGGATACAAAAACATATCAAAAAAATCGTGCACCATGATCAGGTAGGATTTATCCCTGGGATGCAAGGTTGGTTCAATATACGGAAATCAATAAATGTTATTCACCACATCAATAGGCTTAAAAATAAGAACCATATGATCATCTCGATAGATGCGGAAAAAGCATTCGACAAAGTACAGCATCCCTTTATGTTCAAAACTCTAGAAAAACTAGGGATAACAGGAACATACCTCAATATTGTAAAAGCAATCTATGCTAAGCCTCAGGCTAGCATCATTCTGAATGGAGAAAAACTGAACGCATTCCCTCTAAAACCTGGAACACGACAGGGATGCCCTCTCTCACCACTTCTGTTCAACATAGTTCTCGAATCACTGGCCAGAGCAATTAGACAGACGAAAGAAACTAAAGGCATAAAAATAGGAAAAGAAGAACTCAAATTATCACTATTTGCAGATGACATGATTCTATACCTAGCAGACCCAAAAGGGTCTACAAAGAAACTATTAGAGCTAATAAATGAATTCAGCAAAGTGGCAGGATATAAAATCAACACGCATAAATCAAAGGCATTCCTGTATATCAGCGACAAATCCTCTGAAATGGAAATGAGGACAACCACCCCATTCACAATATCCTCAAAAAAAATAAAATACTTGGGAATCAACCTAACAAAAGAGGTGAAAGACTTATACAATGAAAACTACAGAACCCTAAAGAGAGAAATAGAAGAAGATCTTAGAAGATGGAAAAATATACCCTGTTCATGGATAGGTAGAACTAACATCATCAAAATGGCGATATTACCAAAAGTTCTCTATAGGTTTAATGCAATGCCAATCAAAATCCCAACGGCATTTCTTGTAGAAATAGAGAAAGCAATCATGAAATTCATATGGAAAAATAAAAGACCCAGAATAGCAAAAATAATTCTCAGCAGGAAGTGTGAATCAGGTGGTATAGCTATACCAGACTTCAAACTATACTACAGAGCAATAGTAACAAAAACAGCATGGTACTGGTACCAAAACAGGCGGGTGGACCAATAGTACAGAATAGAGGACACAGAAACCAATCCACAAAATTACAACTATCTTATATTTGATAAAGGGGCTAAAAGCATGCAATGGAGGAAGGATAGCATCTTCAACAAATGGTGTTGGGAAAACTGGAAATCCATATGCAACAAAATGAAACTGAATCCCTTTCTCTCACCATGCACAAAAGTTAACTCAAAGTGGATCAAGGAACTTGATATCAAATCAGAGACATGGCGTCTAATAGATGAAAAAGTTGGCTATGATCTACATACTGTGGGGTCGGGCTCCAAATTCCTCAATAGGACACCCATAGCACAAGTGTTAATAACTAGAATCAACAAATGGGACTTACTCAAACTAAAAAGTTTTTTCTCAGCAAAAGAAACAATAAGAGAGGTAAATAGGGAGCCTATGTCCTGGGAAGAAATCTTTACTCTTCACACTTCAGACAGAGCCCTAATATCCAGAATATACAAAGAACTAAAAAAATTGGACAATAAGATAACAAATAACCCAATCAACAAATTTACCAAGGACCTGAACAGACATTTCTCAGAGGAGGACATACAATCAATCAACAAGTATATGAAAAAATGGTCACCATCTCTAGCAGTCAGAGAAATGCAAATCAAAACCACCCTAAGATACCATCTCACTCCAGTAAGATTGGCAGCCACTAGGAAGTCAAACAACAACAAGTGCTGGCGAGAATGTGGGGAAAAGGGTACTCTTGCACATTGCTGGTGGGACTGCAAATTGGTGTGGCCAATTTGGAAAGCAGTATGGAGATTTCTTGGAAAGCTCGGAATGGAACCACCATTTGATCCAGCTATTCCCCTACTCGGTCTATTCCCTAAGACCTAAAAAGAGCACACTATAGGGACACTGCTACATCCATGTTCATAGCAGCACAATTCACAATAGCAAGACTGTGGAACATACCTAGATGCCCTTCAATAGACGAATGGATTTAAAAAATGTGGCATTTATACACAATGGAGTATTACTCTGCATTAAAAAATGACAAAATCATAGAATTTGGAGGGAAATGGATGGCATTAGAGCAGATTATGCTAAGTAAAGCTAGCCAATTCCTTAAAAACAAATGCCAAATGTCTTCTTTGATATAAGGAGAGTAAATAAGAACAGAGTAGGGTCGAAAAGCATGAGAAGAAGATTAACATTAAACAGGGATGAGAGGTGGGAGGGAAAGGGAGAGAGAAGGGAAATTGCATGTAAATGGAAGGAGACCCTCAGGGGTATACAAAATTACATACAAGAGGAAGTGAGGGGAAAGGGGGAAAAATATAAGGGGGAGAAATGAATTACAGTAGAGGGGGTAGAGAGAGAAGATGGGAGGGAGCGGGGAGGGGGGATAGTAGAGGATAGGAAAGGCAGCAGAATACAACAGACACTAGTATGGCAATATGTAAATCAATGGTTGTGCAACTGATGTGATTCTGCAATCTGTATACGGGGTAAAAATGGGAGTTCATATCCCACTTGAATCAAAGTGTGAAATATGATATTTCAAGAACTATGTAATGTTTTGAACAACCTACAATAAAAATTAATTAAAAAAAATAAAGAACACAATTTCTGTGGATCTCTTTATATCACACGTAAACTAACTTACTAATGTGTGAATGGTAAGCCTTGTTCTTTTACATTTTGTTTCAGCCCCTATACATATCTATTCTAAACTAAGATTATTTGGTCTCACATACAAACAAAACAAAACAAAAACCCTGGGATCAAAGAAATTCTCATTTCCATTTTCCTTCAAATAAATATATACATGTTTCTGATCAAATGCTGCTGAATGTACAAACTAACATGGAATGCAACACTTTCTTTTGATATTATGACTATGTAATGTCAAATAACATTGTTCATACTTTCTATTTGTTTTACACATCTAGTATTGTGATATTACATGACAGGTTAATTAATTAATCATATGTGACTAAACACTGAACTAAGAAAAAGATGAATGGATGTTATATGGGAAAGTCATTGCATTTCTCTTAGATTTGGTTTAATTCTTTGCAAAATAATATGGTTGAATTTTCTGAGTCAATTATAGTAATTATAGTTCTAAAAGCCTTTATCTGAATTTTAAAATAACTACAATATGCACAGGCACACATATATGTAATAATTTTTAAATATTGTGTAATTGATTACTCAAGGAAAAACCTATTCATTTCACTAAATTGCTTACAGTTCTTTTTATTTGTTCTTTTTAGATATATATGACAGTAAAGTATTTTGACATGTTATACTTATATGAAGTGCAACCTTTCCGATTTTGATCCCATTCTTGTGGTTGTACATTGTGTGGAGTTACACTAGTCTTTTGCTAATATATGAGAATAAGAAAATTGTGTCTGATTCATTCTAATATCTGTATTATTCCCCTCACCTCCCTTCCTTTCATTCCCCTTTGGCTAATCCAGTGAACATCTATACTTCCCCTCCCTACTCTCCCTTTTTATGTGAGAAGAGAGAATATACAGTTCTTAATATCTCTCAGAAACTTAACGTTTGAATCATAATTATCTTTATTAAGTTTCCATGATTTCATTAATATTCAATTTAATAGAGCATTTAATAGAAAGCACTAGATTTCTGTTATTTAAAACCAATATGCTAACTCTTCCAGAAGAGCACTGAATGCCAAATATTCTTTGTATTATAGAAGTTAGTGTAATTTCCTTAATATAAGATACTATAGAAATATTTATCCTTCCTTACCTTTAAAATGCTGTTTTGTAGGTACTGTAGCATAACAATAGTCTTATACACTCAATAGCACAATTATTAATTGTAATCTGTAGATAAAATACACAATCCTGTATAGATATATGTAACCATTTGAACTTATCTGTATTTATATTTGCAACTTCTGTGAAAAAGTAAACATTTTCAAGTAAAAAAGTTTAAATGTATCATAAAAACTGATGAGACAAGGTTTAGCCATGTGAGTTTAATAATCTCATCACAGATATTAATGATAGTAATAGTTAATTATAAAGAGTATTTCAAAAAGCTTAAATATAAATGTTACTTAGAGAAGAAAAGGAAATTAAAAGTCTAGCTTTATATTTAACATCAATTGCTATTAAGGTTATTTTAAGAGTTTAAGACAATAAAAGTCCTGATAAATACATGTACTATTCTTTTCAGGGAAATATTTTAGTCATTATCATAATAATTCAGACTAATTTGTCAGGGAAATGAAAGCTTGAGGCAATTGTCTGTTGGAAATCCCTCAGTGAAACCATGTAAGCAGGATAATAATACAATGAAGAACAAGAGTCAATAAGCCCCCCAAATTTCCATAGCTCATCCAATCAAGTTTTTAAGACCTCCTCTCAGCTATGAAGACAAGTAGGAATTAACACATCATTGCAGAAAGGTTCTAATGTGAACGTAATGAAACAAGGCAAAAAAAGCATGAATAATATCAATGACATCCTGAGAAAAAATTCTTCATAAGGAGTGCAGGCAAGCAGGGAAGACAAGATTAGAACAATGGCAATGAAGGGGGGGGGAATAATCAAAGAAGTAATTTAAAACTCTTAGATAGTTTTGAATACTATGAATTTCTAAATTAAATGGCTTGAAAAATACTCATGATGAAATGAGTGAAAACAAATCTAAATTAAGACACATTATTAAATTTTAATCATAAAGATAAAGAGATGATCCTAAAGCTTCCAGAAAGAGAAACACAATTCAGTTATATTCAGAACATCACAAATTAGGAGGGTATCAACCTTCTTAGCAGTACTGAAACTATAAGACAAAGAGAATAGCTTTTAAGACTCTGAGTGAAGATGATTTGCAAAATAAACTCTCTACTACCATAGTATCAATCATGACTTCAATGCAAAATGAAGATCGTTTGAGATATAAAAACAATTTAAAAAGCAAATTCTCATTTGCTTATTCCAAGAAACAACTTGAGAATGTAATCAAGAAATCAGTAGGGGATTCAAAAAAGTAATGAAGTGGATTTTCAAGATGATGGCAAAGGGATTTTGGCAAAAGTTATGTTGTAGTCCAAATTGTAACAGAGCATATACTGCCCCAGAAGGGATGCCTTTCAGATTAACAAGAGGAAGAAAATATCAGATACTTTTATTTTTACTCTGAATCTATTACAATGAATGTATGTAGAGTATAGTTACAATGCTGTAGTAGAGTATAGTTATGGACAACATATAGGTTTAAAGCTAACCAAGGTAATGCAACAAAAATAAGGCTATTTTGAACTCAAGTCCAAATAAAATATTGCAGCAATGTGACTAATCAATGCTTCATTAATGAAAACAGCATTATGCAAGAATAATAGAAGGAAAGAGGGTATTAACATTAATGATACTACTAGTTTTAAGAGAGAGAGTTTATGCATCTACTGTAAGTGGAAAAGATAAAGCTAAACCCTCAACTTCAATACTGGGATATCAATAAGCAATATAAAGAAAGGAAAAAAAAAGAAAGTTACTAGTTTAAACAGATTATTTAAAGTGGCAGAAGTAATAGGTAAGATTTGTAAAGAAGGACAGGACACAGGGTGAATGATGTAAAAGTTACATTATTACCATTTTTGACAACTGATTTTGTACTCTTCCCATGTACAATTTTGATTAAAAATAGAATTTAATGTAAAATAAAATGTACTTTGCATGTTGTTTTTCTAAATGGTCCTCTGTTCATTTACTTTCTGAATGGTTGTCAACAATTAATTTTGTTGCTCTTATTCCCAGAGCTGATTCTGCTTTTTTAAAAACTTGTTTTTGTTGTTTTATTTGTTTTTGAGCAATAGGTACTTCACTAACAAAACTAATTTGTTACATTTTTCATAGTAAAATTGGTCCATAAAATATAGGATATATTATTTATTTAATTAATAAAAATCATGGTTGTATTTCATTAATTGATGCAAAACATTCCTTAGATTTACAGTTTTCTTTGCATTGACATTATTTCAGATCTCATAATCTCTTGTCTGTGTAATCACAAAGAAATCCTGAGTGGTCTTGCTTTTGCATTTTGTAAATTTACATCTTCTTTTTAAATGTAATCACACAAATGTGACATAGTAGTTGTGTAGACAACAGAATTTTACTTAGTTTTCACGGACAAAACCATTCAGTTTAATATATTCCCAGTTGACAGTTTTCAGTCAGGATAAGAGAGTTAATTAAGCTAACTAATATCAATATGTAATAGCACTAAAAGCAGAACCTTGATTAATAAATGAGCTAATAGTTGCCCTCTATTTCTAGAGATCAGCCCACAAATCCTATTTGATCAGCTTGATATAAACATAGAATATGATAGAAATACTCAAAATATTACCAATGAATACTTTACATAAGTATATTTCATTCCCTGGCCATGCAAAACACCATTTTAACACTGAATTTATCTTGTGTATTATGTGTTATGAAAATAGATCTTTTAATGACACAACCTTATTCTTATTGAAATAATTTTCAATGTTTTTTAAAGATAGCTTAAAAATTAAAGTCTTTAGTAATTCTTGCTCTAATTCAACACTACCAACATATTCTACCACCACCCACCCACCCACACACACAAAACACACACACACACACACACACACACACACACACACATCTGTTTGATCTGGGGAAAATGTTCATACTTTTTTGTGCTTTTTATCACTTAATTTTTTCATTAAGCATCATTCCCAAATTAAGTCATTTGTTTTCTTATCTCTTAACTTTCTATTGTGTTAAAAACCTGTGTATCTTTAGATATCTCAGGGTGACATCTCATTGGGTGATAGATTATGTCTTATTATATCATTCACATTGCATTAGGGCTGTGTCCATAATGAACACAATGTTACTGAGATAATTGGGCCTGACACATCATACCACTTGGTGAGTTGGTCTGTAAAATGCAATGTAGGTCCTTGAAGTAGAAAAGAAGAAAAAGATAGTAAGCTAAAGTGTAATGAATAATTTCAGAAGACTGAGTTTCTTCATATCTCTTCACAACAGGTGAACACTAGACAGTTACCAAATATAGCTCCTCTAACCGTAAGAAATATATAGGAATCAACATTTTGTCTCACTAGAGTCCATGCATGTATTCTATCACTCTGTGCAACTTGTCCTATTGACCAAATGTATATCTATATAATAAACAAACATTTTTATATTCATTTTTAGTTATAGGCAGACACAATATCTTTATTTTCTTTATTTTTATGTGGTGCTGAGGATCAAACCCAGTGCATTATGCATGCTAGGCAAGCGCTCTACCCCTGAGCCACAACTTCAGCCCTAAACAAACATTTTTAAGTTGAGTTACATCCTAATTTATTGGTCGTTATATGACATAAACGTTTGCAAATTTTCTTCTATGTGTAAACTCTCTAGAACCAAGTCAAATGCAAACTGCAATAGAGTTAATTATCTCTAGGAATCACACCTCAGTCATATATTTCTATTCTTCTTTATGAAATATACAAACAAACTATAGTTTAGAAAAATTCCAAAAGACTACACTTTTACATGCTACCAAATCCAGGCAGTCCATCACTGTGATCATTTCACAGTTATATTGCTTTAGCTCTCCAACAGATCTCTGGGAAGATACTTTCAATCTGGAATTACATGAAGTTTCAGACTCACCACCTAAATGCTACATGGGAATTTTATAATTTATGTGTGATATGCATGCTGTATGCATACATATCTATTGATAAAATCTCAACTTCAAGCAAAGAAAATTTTCATCTTATTTACCCTATACATCGTTATATTCAGTAATGCTGTATCCTTTAAGCTTTATAAAGTATTTAAAATGGCACACAAATACCTACTATTATCTTCATGGATCTCTAGATGTGTAGAGACCCCAGGTTTAGAATACAGGTTATTGTTTCACACCTGAGGCAATATTTTTGATTAATGCTTTCATCACTTTTATATTTTAATACTACTGTATTTTAGTCTATCCCTGTATAGAGGGGTGGTATCACTTGGCCATGATTTTACTTTTGCAGACCCTTGATATCTTATATATAACAAATGTTCCATATGTAACAATATCAAGGAATGGAAAACTATACTCTGTCCATGGAAATGGGATAAGAAAGGAGTCAATATTTTAGAACAATAAATGAAAACAATGCAAGTGATAATTATGATGTTTATATTAGTTCATTTGTATTGCTGTAACAAAATAATTGGGTCTGGGTATCTATAAAGAAGGGAAGTCTATTTAGCTCATAATTCTAAAGGTTCAAGAGCATGGTGCTAATGTTCTGGTAAAGATCACTGTCTGTGTCAAAACATTGTAGAAAAGGCAGAGAGGGCATGTATATAAGATAGGAAACAAGTTGTACCTGGAAGGGTAGATCACTGGTAGAGACTTTGCACAGCACAAATGAGACTCAGGGTCTGATGTCTCATCATGGAAAAAAAGAAATATATATATATATATATATATATATATATATATATATATATTACAGTTTTATTACATGTAATTTAAGAAAAAAATGTTTAAATCGTATTTTTCCAATTTATAAATAAAGGAAGTATAGCACAAAAGTTTTTCCTACATACCTATATGAAGACACAACAAAGTATTTCAGTTAATATATATAAGACAAAACATGAAGAGGCTAGGCATGAGTTTTAAGGAATTTTGACCTAATAGAGAGCTTAGACTATTTCCTAAAATACAGCGTGTGAAAAAAATGTGTTTCAATATAATATAAAGTATGAGAAAATTGTTTCATATCTGGTCAATGAAGCTAACTAGAGAGCATTGATTTGGTAATATGTTGCTTTTAGTAAAAAGTATAATATTTTTCATGATGTTGACTTCTTGTCATCTTGGTTTTTCCAGTACAGGCTTATAAGAGAATGTTGAGCCTTTGATAAGGCTTAAGGGTGAGATGAAATATTATTTTCTTGTTATTTCTTTACAGATACATAAATAAATTAGTTTGAATTTGAAATATTTATAAACTTTCTCCATTAAGATGCATATGTAATTCTCAAAATTAACTTTTTAAAATATTTTTTAGTTGTAATGAACACAATACCTTTATTTTATTTATTTATTTATTTTTATGTGGTGCTGAGGATCAAACCCAGTTCTTCATACATGCAAGGCAAGTGCTCTCCCACTGAGCCACAACCCCAGCCCCTTAATTAACTTTTTAAGCCAAGTTTATAAATGCAAAATTAATACAAAGAAAGATTGTATTTCTTTGTCTTATTTGAGACATGTACTAAAATACTTGGTGTTCCTTGAGGTTCTCTGCACTTTATATCTAGTCACAGTAAACTATATCTGTCAATGGTTTGAAGCTATACTACAAAAGACAAGTATCATCTCATAATTCCATTTCTAATACATATTGACAGAAGTTATTTTTCTGTCCCTAAATAAGGAAATCTAAATTTTTAATGTACATGAAAATTTTGCATAGATATTTAACAATCTAGTGTTGGTGAATGATGGGCTCATTGAAAAACATCAAAGGTAGGAACCATACTACAGACTGATCTTGGACTAAACAGATTACTTTTTGGCCTCATATAATGAGATAAATCATTAGGAACTCACAATGAAATAAATACATACATAATAAAATATTAGTATAATTTCTTCCTTCCATAGTTTTAAAGACAAAATGGTAAAATTAAAACCCTCATATAATTCGTTTCTTAGAAATCTACAATGTGATAAACAGTATGTCTTTCCAGAAGAATATTCCATATTTCCTTTTGTCAAATGAATAAAAAAAAACAGAATACACACATACACACACAATAATACATCTAAGTGACAGTGATTATATAAAATTATGAAAATGCTACTCTAACCACATCTGAATGATTAGATATTATCTCAGGTTAATTATATTTCCATAAAATCTTGCAATGGAATACATTCCTGACATATTATATTATAAACACACATATGAATTTCTGACATTATACACACACACACACACACACACACACATACACACACACATAATCTTTCAGTGGAAAAAATAGGATAAGAATGGATTATAAACAAGCTAGCTGCTAAAAAGTGTCTTATTTACCAATTTTGTACAGTAATAGATCAAGTACAAAGAAACATTAGGATGCCAGGGACATTATACTGACACAAGCTTAGATATTAGAGTGCTGGGTCTGCTGAAAAGAAGATGAACTTGATTATCATTAAGATACTATCAAGATGCATGATTTTGTGGTTCATTATCAGAAATTACCTATGGCATTAAATATCCATTAATAGTCTGGATGATTTAGAACAACTGGTTAGGAAAAAGAAAAAAACTCATATATACACTATGAACCATGTAGAATAAAACAAGTTTCTCAACTTGTCCTAGTTACACTCACCTCAGTGTTATAGTTTGGATATAAGGTGTTCTACCAAAGCTTCTTTGTTAATGCACAAAATGTCAGAGGTGAAATGATTGGATTGTGAAAGCTGTAACCTAATCAGCCCATTCTGTTTAGAATGGACTGGGTGGTAACTGTAGGCAGGGAGGCATGGCTGGAGTAGGTGAATCACAGGGGGTGGGCACTGGATGGGTTCATATTCCCTGTGATCCCTTTCTCCTATCCGTCTTTCTTTGTCTTCCTGGCTGACAGAAATGAAACAGTGATCCTTCACCACACCTTTCTGCTATGACTTTCTCCTACAGCTTGGACACTGAGCAATGGACATGGCCAACTATCAACTAAACTTCTGGAACTGTGAGCCACAGTAGACTTTTCCACTTCCGAGTCAGTCATTTTTAATCTCATCACCACATCTTTAATATGAAAGAAAATTTAAGTTGAGAATTCAGATTTAATCTTTAGGTTTCATTCTTTTGAAGATTTTGGTCACAGTGACAAAATGCTGATCAACACATTTGGTAATAAAAGGTGAATAAAAAGAGCTACCTCAAAGGGTTTCATGGACTTCCAGTGGGATGGAACTATGGATTTCATGGGTTTCTAAAAAATATATGTGTTTTAAACTAAATACCAAATTAATATTTAAATAGTTTTTAGAGGTATTGTATCTTCACGACAGGATTGGCATCTTTATAAGAAAAGGAACAGAGACCTGATTTGAAACACTTCTTCTCCTTTGCCATGTGATGGCCTCTGCCATATTTTAATGCAGGAATAAGGCCTTTATAAGAAGCCATACCTCAAATTTGACCTAATCATGTTTCAAAAATATGAGAAATAAATTTGTTTATAACATTTATAAATTTTCTTTATAGATCACTCATACTGTGGCATTGTGTTATAGTAACAAAACAGACTAAGTCAGATGATGTATGTTAAAACCCAATACAGACCTGGATACAAAAATAGTATTGAATATACATAATGGAGTTTTACTCAGCCACAAAGAAGAATGCAATAATGGCATTTGTTGGTAAATGGATGGAAATGGAGAATATAATGGTAAGTGAAATAAGCCAGGCCCAGAAAATCAAGAATTGAATGTTTTCTCTCATATGCAGGATCTAGAACAAAGTAAGGGAAAGAAGGCAGTGGGGAAGGGGATCAAATATCATAAATGTATAGGGAAGATCAGTGGAGTAGATGCATTAGAATAAGAGGGAGGGTGGAAGGAAGGGCAAGGAAAAGAAATATAGATGAAATCTAACAAAACCATATAATATATACATATACACATATTATATACATATATAAATATATAAAAGGGAATTATACCTTTTTGTTTATGTAGGAATGAAAGGAAGATCAGTAGAGTAGAGGAGGGAGAAAGGGGGAGGGTTAAAGGAGAAATGTTGGGAAATAGTATTTGAAATACAATTCCTTGCACTCATAATTTGTCAAATGGAATCCAACTACTATGTATAATCATAATATTCTAATAAAAGTAGTATTACAAAAATGACATCATCAACACCAAGTGTTTATGAAATCTAAGCTGTGGATCCTTGTGTAACTATGATTTTATGTACATAACTATTCAGTCTGTTACCCTAGAGATAAGTGCCTAATAAATATTTGATAATTCAGTCAATGAGTGTTACAGCAGTTAGCTATTCTCTACATCCAACTTTATCTTCAACTAAACCTCAACAATGGATTGACTAAGGTTTAGTCTCACTCAGGCATTGCTAGTGGGCTATGTGGCTGTAAGTAAACTGCTTGAATTTCAGTTTTTCTCATTATATAAAAATATAAATAAAGTACAAAAATAATATATAAATGAAATAATAAATATAATTTTCCTCAGATCAAATGCCTTAATGCAAGTAAAGTGCCAAGCAGAGTGTAAATTCAGAGCAAGATAAATGAACTGGTCCTAGACTAAAAGAGTTCTGTGAAGATAATTTATATTGGTATAGCAATAATAAGTAATGGTGTTGGATTAAGCTTCAATAAAATATGTGATAAAGAGTGTCTTGAAACTAAAAGAACTTGGAATACAGGAAATTAATTGGATGGAAAAGATAATATGTAAACAAGATACATGAGCATACTAGAATACAAAGTACAATTTTATAGTTATATGCACTAAACAAATGCTACTATAGCTACGTTATATTAAAAAAACAAAACATGAGTTTTCTAGTTAATTAAAATTACTTAAGTTTAATATTAATATTAATACATGCAAAATGACAACACAAAAAAACGTAATTGACTTATAAGAATGTGATATGGACAGAGTGAATTAAAAGTTCACCCTTGCCCATAGACATTATTTCTAAATGCATTTAAGTGCTCCGATAAAAATCAACCTTCAAGGTGAAAATGGAAGTTAAAGCATTTTTACTTCATTTCAGCCTTATCTACGAAGGTCATCATTTTTTTTTTTGTTCTAATGCATTTAGTTCACATCTAAAAAGAAGAATTTTTCACAATGCTACTTCAATATACTCCTTGATTCCAATTAATTTTTGTCCTCTGCACTTGTACCTATAACAACACTCCCTCTCTTTTGGACTTTTGACCTAGAAGTCATTTTGGAAACAGATTTTTTTTCTAAACTATTAATGTAGGAGAGACTTTTGTTGGCCATATATAGATTTTCTCTTCCCTGAGGAAAAACTTATAATTTGTGTGTGTTGCATAAAAGTCCATATAGAGAAATAATTTAAAAAGGATTATTTTCTCAAGAGGTAAATATTAGGTGTTGATTAGAAATAAGTTATATAAAAAGTGAAGGGAAGCTGGAACCATGACTAGTTAGTCTGTAACATAATCCATGAGTCAGTTCTCAAAAGAAAATGTCATATTTAAGTTATGAGCTGTCAAAATAGAGGAGGTACATCTATACTGTTCTTGGTAGTAAAGCTGAGGACATCCTAATGTTAAATCAGGTAATACAGAGAGGTTGTAATACATTTGGAATTTCAATTAATATAATTTACAATATTAACACATTTGTAAAAAAATTAAGGAGCTCCTAGACAAAAAGATTGTGTTAAAACTCAATATCTACTTATGAAAAATAGAAAAATAAAATTTAGCAAAGAAAATTAATTTTAACAAGGAAAATACTTATAAAATCATAAGTAAACATGATATTAAGTTCAAAACATTAAAAATCATTTATATTTCTATATCTCTTCATAGTTATTGCACATTAAATATATTTCACAATTTACTATCCTCAGTATCTAGACAAGGATTCTTATCACCATCATTTTCTTTCGACATTGCACTGAAAATCGTGATTAGTAATAAAAAGGAAGAAGACAAACTTATAAGAAATGAACAGCTTGTTATAATTCTGTAGATGGACAGCTCAAAATAATTATGGATGATGTAAACATTCAGCATTTTTTCCAGGTACAGAAATCACTATACAAATCAAATTGCATTGGTAATATGTCAAGAGCTAGCAGGAAGAAAATTCAATTTTAAAAACATATTTACAATAATGTCAACATAAAAATTATACATATTAGAAAAATTCCTTTATGGAACAATCTTAAAACTTTATTGAATGATATTAAAGAAGATTTCAATAAAATGTAATATTATGGACTGAGTTTTGTCTTTCCCAAATTGACTCGTGGAAAGTCTAATTCCCAATGTGACTGTATTTGGAGATTAAGATTTTATGGCAATAATTAAGTTTAAATGAGGTCATTAGGGTGAGGACATAATTCCATAGAACTAGTGTCCTTACAATAATAAGAAGAGACAACAGAGATCATTCTCTCTGTATGAACACAAAGAAAATGCCATGTGAGAACACAATAAGAAAGCACTCAACTGTAATCCAGGAACAGAGTCTTCACCAGAAATAAACTCTGATGCAATTCAGAGAAATTTTAGCTTCCAGGAATGTGAGAAAATAGCTTTCTTTCATTTAAGCCATTCTGTATATGGTATTATGTTAAGCCACTTTAGTGAACTAATACAGGAAAACTATAATGTGCAATGGATCTGAAGAGTGCAAATTATAAAAATATCGTATCTCCTCAAAATAATTTATAGATTTGTTATTTCTTTCAACACTAAATATTTTTGAGTTGTTAAGTATACAGTAAGCACTATTTTAGGCAGATGGGATTGGGTGTAGGAAAAAACAACTTAAATATCACTTGACTGATGAAGATTGCATTGCAGTTTACATCATCATCATCATCATCATCATCATCATTATTATTATTATTGGAAGTGGGGATTAAACTCAGGGTCACTTAACCACTGAGCCACATCCCCAGTCCACTGGGATTACAGGCATGCATCACCATGCCCGGCTGCATTCTGGCTGCATTGTGGATTTCAAAGTGTAGATTCAATTATTTTAGAATAAAGGAACTAGATTTTGAAAACTTCTAAATTTGATACAAGTACAATAAAAATATCATAAGGAGGGTTTTTTTTGGGGGGTGGGTACAATTTAACAACTTGATTCTAAAATTTATATTCAAGTGAAAAATATCCAAAAATGCTGAGAACATGTGAAGCAGAAAAGCATGGTAGAATGATTTGACTACCAGAGATGTCAAGCATTATTAGAAATCGGTATTATGTCATTACCTTCATTCAGCTGATGAAATGGACAAACATATAAGCTGGAAAGAATATAGAGTTCAGGAGCTGAATATATATATATATATATATATATATATATATATATATATATATATATATATATATAAAGTTTGATTTACAAAATGCTAGAAAACTTAGGTTATAGATTTTCAACATATTTTGGGGAAAATTGGTTAACTGTGTATTTAAAAAAATGAAACTGGACCTATAATTCACAACATGTATTTTATAAATCAGCTTTAAGTAAATTAAAAATATAAAGGTGAAAAGCAGAACTACAAGCATACTTCAAAAATATTGAGGGTGCATTCCCAAACCTTCAATAAGCTGAATAATATAATAAAGCAAGTCATGCAAATTTTTGGTTGCTCAGTGCGTAAACAAGTTATGTTAACAATATATGTTATTAAGTGCACAAAGCCATTATATATAAAACAATGTGCATTATTTGAAAATGATTTTTCTTACTAGATTGGGATAGCACACCCCTGTTATTCCAGTAACTCTGTCTGAGGCCAAATGATTGCCAAGTTTAAAGCTAGCCTGACCAATATAGTGGGACCGAATCTCAAAATAAAAAGGATTGGGGATGTAGCTCAATGGTAGACCCCACCTCAGGTTAAACTGTCAGTATTATTTATTGTAATAGGTAAATTGCCAATTTTATTTATTTTATCAGATAAAAATGCTTTAATAAATTTAAAATGCTTTATTTCTAAAAACTGATAATGATAGTCTGAACTTAGTAAATATTAATCATTTTGTTTGTGAAAGGACTTGACTCAATGTTGATAGTTGCTAAAACATAAAGGTTGCTTTAATCTCAATTTTAAAGTTGCATTCATTTTAACTTTAATCTTAGTGTACATTTTCATCAGAGCACTTGAGTAACCAGGTGCATTGTTGATGGGATAATAGTCATGAGCCACCCAACCCAGATTGTTGCTAAAGGTTAGTGTGGCAGAAAGTTTCTTTGTTTAATTGATTCTTTTTAGTAATACATAACATTAGTATTCATTTTAAAAAATTAGTTGTCAATGGACTTTTATTTTGTTTATTTTTATATGGTGCTGAGAATCGAACCCAGTGCCTCACACATGCTAGACAAGCACTCTGCCATTGAGCCACAACCCCAGCCCTAGTATTAATTTTGACATAGTTATTAAAAACATGGAATATAATCTGCTCTAATCAACTCCCCAGTACCTCACCTTTCCCTCCTCTCTGGCTATCCCTGTTCCTACTCATCTTTCTTCTATTTATTTTTACTTTTAGTTTCTGTTGTTATTTTAGTTAATGTCTTGAGGAAATGCATGATGGCGAGATTCATCAGGCAATTTCTTAAATTAAGATTAAATTAAGACAACAATGAAATTTTCTATATCCATTGAATATACCTTTCATGAAAGATGCCTCAGTAACTTGTGGTGGTGTTTTATAGCATTCTATACACAGTAGAACTTTTATCAAAATGGACATAAAACTCTGCCACAACTTTATTATGTAATATTCTAAATCCTTTTCTCTAATTTCAATAATGTTCACAGGACCTTCATCACAGCAGATGTCATCTCAAGAAACCATGTTTTGTTGTTGTTGTTTCCACTCATAAGAAGCAACTCCTCATTCATTCAAATTTTATCTTGAGATTGCTGCAATTTAGTCACATCCTCAGTCTTCTTCTAATTTCAGATATCTTGCTACTTCCACCAAGTCTACAGTTACTTTCTCCACACACATTTTGTGCCTTTAAGAGTGTTGGAATCAACTTCTTCCAAACCCTTGTTAATGTTTATATTTTAACTTCCTCCCACAAATCAAAAATATTCTTAAGGGTATCTAGATGGGTAAACCACTTCCAGAATATTTTCAATTAACTTTGCCAATACTTTTTGGAAGAATCACTTTATATAGCAGCTATAATCTTATGAAATGTTTTTCTGAAATAATAAGAATTGAAAGTCAAACATTAATTACTCTTTTATCCAGGTACTGAAAATGGTTATTGTGTTAACAGGCATAAAAACAAATTTAATCTCATTGAACTTTTCTATCAGACTTCTTGAGTGACCAGGTGCATTGTCAATGAACAGTAATATTTTGAAAGAAATCCTTTTTTTTTCCCTCTGAGCAATCCATCTCAACATTGGCTTAAAATACTCAGTAAATAATATTGGAACCAGATGTTCTGTCACACATTCTTTCTTATTCCATTTATAAAAACAGAGACAGAGTGGTATTATTGCAAATCTTAAGGACCATAGGCTTTACAAAAAGGTAAATGACAATTGGCTTCAACTTAAAGTCATTAGTTCTGATTGTGGTACCTCCAAAAAATACAATGGTAACATAAAAAAAATTGATTGAAGATGATAAAAATTCAAATATTGTTAAAATTATCAAAATACAACAGAGACATGGAGTGAATGCATGCTGTTGGAAAAATTACACTAATATTATTATACCATACAAGGTTGTCACAAATCTTCAATTTATTAAAAAACACAATTAGTGAAAATCACACTAAAATGAATTGTAATAAAATGAGGTATGCTTGCATACACTTTAAAAACAGAATAATTTTATGAACTAGAGGAAGAGAAATACAAATGATACATAACTTTTAGCCCTTAAAATAAACACTGATAAATTTTACCATATTAAAGTTAACAACCTCTATTAATCAAAAGACATCATAGAGATATAAAGCAAGCTTTAGGCTGAATAATATTTTATAAGGCATTTAACTAAGAACTTGTACTTACACTATGTTAAAAATTTCAAAGAGTAAACAAAAAACCATACTTTTCAGATTGACTAACTTATACCAAACTTCACATAGAAAAGAAAATGGTATAGAATATCCAAAACATTCTGGGAAAAAAAACAGCATAATCAAAGAACTTTATCCACTAGATATGAAGATCCATTGTTAAGCTACAGTTATTATAAAAGCAATGTCGATTTGTTTATAATATCAACAAAATTGAACAGTAGTATAGAATGCAGATGTCAGAAACAGAATAGATAGATAAATGCATATAGTTACTTGGATTGATATATAAAAGTGTTACTGTAAATCAGTAGGGGAACATAACATCTTCAATAAATAATTTTTGGTCATTTATTCCTCAATATGAAAAATAAAGAAACTTTTGCCTAAATACATCATTCATAATAATTTATTTCAGATGGTTTATATATACAGTATGAAATGCAAAAAATAAAACAGCCTTTTAAAAGATAATACAGTAGAATATCTGCATAGTCTTGAATAGGAAAATACATTTTACAAAGAACACAAGATAAACTAATGATACAGGAAAACATTTCTATTATTATAAATTAAAATTAATAATCCACATAATAACAAAACACTGGTAAGTTAACGAGTAGACAAAGATTATAGTTGGTGAACTAGCACACATCACCCAAAAAGGGCATGTATCCTTAATATTTGAAAAACATTCATAAATCAATATTAACTGGACACATTCATGAAAAAAATAATTCTCTAAGAGTGTAAACTTGAATGGCAAACTAATGTCTAAATTAATATTCTGTCTATCTCAATAGTAAATAGAGAACACAAATTAAAAGCAAAGGAAAATGTGACTTCACATAGCATTAGGTTTGCAAACAAGTCGAAACTAACACTATAAGAGGTTGGTGAAGACACAAAATAACTGATATATCTATTCACTGCTGCAAGGAATATCAATTGTTATATTTCCCTGGAAAATAATGCCACTTTTAATAATAATATTGAATAAATGAATAGTACAGGTATCAAGAATTTTATTCCTATACTACAAAGTGTCTTAAGAATCAACCATGAGATATGTATAAGAACATTTATGTGTGCATTATTTCAATTGGTAGATAAAAACACTGGAAATAAATGCTTATCAACAGAAAACAGATAAATAAATTGTGGCATAATACTATAATAAACTATAGATACACATTAACATATAAATCTCACTAACAATGTTTTTTGTTTGTTTGTACTTGGTACCAGCAATCAACGCCAGGGATGCTTAGCTACTGAGTCACATCTCTATCCCTTTTTATTTTCTTTTGTGAGAAAGGGTCTCATTGCTGAGGTTGCCTTTGAATTTGCTATCCTTGTGCCTTTGCCTTCCGAGCTGCTAGGATTATAGGCATGTGCTACTACAATCAGCCTCACTAACATAATGCTAAGAAAAAAAGAAATAATGTTTAAAAAGCCACAGGAAAAAAAATATATAATTCTTTCAAATAAATTTCAACCATATAAAAAATCAGAGTCTTTTAAAGGAAAACTGTGATAAATTTATAAAGAAAAAGGAAACATTGATAAATACAAAATTCATGATTCCGTGTATCTCGGAGTAGGCAAGAAAAGGCATGGACTGCTTGAGTGACACACAGGGGACCTAAATATTAATGCAGTTTTTGTATTTCCTTTACATTGAGTGGAAGGAACATGGGTGATTGGTGTATCACTTTTTTGTATTTTAAATTCTGTTAACATTTACTAAAACAATGAAAACGGCTAGAGGTATAATCATTTTTGTATAAATATAAGAAGTCAAATATATATATATATACATATACATATATACATTTCCTGTTGAGAGGAAAATAAATCTATTTTTCATTATGTCCTGCCAATGGTCAGAATTTAAAATTTTTCTAAATAGCTGTATGCATTACTGTTTTTTTTTTTTAGCCAGTTGGATTATAGGTTTTTCAAATTATTGGACATTTGTTTCAGGCTAGTTCTTCTCTACAGAAATAAAAGCAAGGCCTCACTATCTTGCCCAGACTGATCTTTACTCCTGCCTTAGCCTACAGAGTTGCTGGTATAGGGATGTGCCACCATAAATAAATAAACAAAACAACAAAATGCCTATTATTAAGAAGAAAACAACAACAAGAAGAATTTTTACCTGAGAAGTCATATTTACCAAAGAAGCAGGAAACTTAGGTGCAATACAAAAGCCTAAAATTTTCTTATTGAAATGTAAAGTACTGGAAAATATATAGTGGATCATACAGTAATTCTTTTACATTCTTAGATAAGGTAAACTGCTTTCCTATTGCTGGGAACTGTAGCTGAATCCAAGTATCTTACTTCAAAATATGATAGAAAGGCACAAGATGTAAGAATAATAGAGACAAAGAATCCCAAAAACAGCCTGGCTAAGGCTTAGCCTTTTGAGTAGGTTCTTAGCTCCTAGTACAAAAAATTATCAGCAAGGAAGGGGAACCACTGACCTAAATGCTGTTGTCTGTAAAAAAGGTTATTCAGGAGCTGTGCATTTAGCTAAGAGCTGTCAAAACCCTGCCGATGTGTGTCCAGTGAAGAGCATTTTTCAGGATAAGGGCAGAATATGATGCAAAAATCGCCTTGTCAGCCAGATAGAGATGTGCCAAGTAGTGAGAAGACAGCTTAGCATGTTACTGTGTTTTACTTCCAGGATCCCCAAAGAGGGCAAAGGCTGTCCAGACAATTGGTCACAAGTCCATGAAATGCTATAAAAAAGCAATTGAAATGTTTCAAAGGAATGTAAAGTCACTCTTTTGAGTGATGCTGTGAACAAGAAAGATATTAGATAATTTAATTTTGCTTCACAAACCTCTTTCAGACAGTACTTGAGCAAAAAGCAGGTATACACACTTCGGTAATTATATCCAGGGTAAACAAACATCCACAATTTGTATAATTATTAAGAAATAAAGTAAAATATTTTCAACCAAAAGAGTTTTCACACATAGTTGTGACTTTACTCTTTGATCTTATATTCAATCTTATATGCTCTTGTATATTAATTGGTCCAGAGTGGCACTAAATCTGTTCATGCTTTAAAATATCCAAGGTTTTAGTATAGGTGGTAGTCACATCAGAGTAGTGTATATTCTTTATCTGAAAATGATATCTTCAGCACCTAGGCACAATAATGCACAACATTGGTATTGAACAATATCATGGTGTATTGAAACAAAGAGAATGGAAATGACGTCAGATTTTTGGATGTTTTTCTGACAAAAAAAATAAAATTTCATGCTTAATGTAGAGAGTCAAATATATTGACCTATAGTTATTAGTACCTAAAATAAAGCTATGATACAAGAATAAAGCTATGCTAAAGTTCCCAAACATGTATATTTTTCTTCTGAAAACTAACAATAACTTAATGTTACCCTTTTTAATGTAATGCCAAATCACACTGACATTTTTTCTAGGCTTAGTGTGGTAAAATTGAAAAAAGTGCATAAAGTGTACAACAGGTGTTTGTTTGTGTGTGTGTGTATGTGTGTGTGTGTGCATATATATACACAGATACAAGCATACATTATGGAAAGATTACCTCAATCAACCTAATTAACATACACTTTCCCTTACATAATTAGTATATATTTTTGTGTCATGAAAACATTTAAGAAAATTTCTAGAATCCAACCATAGTATTATTAACTATTGTTAGTAGGATGTGCATTAGATCTCCAGAACTTAAACTTTCTGTGAACTGAAATTTTATGCTCTTTAATCAGTATTGCCCCTTTCTCCCCTCAAATCCCAGCCCTGACAACCACCAATTTACTTTATGCTCCTATGAATTCTACTTTTTAGCTTCATTATGTAAGTGCGATGATGCAATAGTTTTTCGGTGCCTGGCTTATTTCACTTAACATTATGTTATTGTGTTTCATCCTTGTTGTCATAAATCATAGCATTTCGTTTTTAAAGCTAAATAATATTCCATCATACATATCTATCATTTTTTCTTTAAAATTCACCTGTTAATGGATACATAGACTGATGACAAATTTTACTATTGTGAATAATGCTGCAATAAACATGATAGTGCAGATGGTCTTTGACACACTGTATCCAGCAGAAGGATTGCTGAATTATATGGGAGTACTATTTTTAATTTTTCCAGAAACCTACACAACAGTTTCCACAACATTTTCCATAATGGTTATAAAAATTTACATTGTAAGAACCATTATATCAAAATATGGGGTAAAAATGGGAGTTCATATCCCACTTGAATCAAAGTGTGAATTATGATATATCAAAAACTATGTAATGTTTTGAACAACCTACAATAAAAATTAATTAAAAAAAAAAAATGATAACTTTTATTCCAAGATAACGTGTTATCTTTTGTCATTTTGATAAATTACCATTATCAGATGTGAGGTGATTACTGATTTTGGTTTTTATTTGCACTTCTCCAATGATTGCTGATACTTAGTATTTTTTCATATACCTTTTGGCAATTTGTATATATACTTTTCAGAAATGTATGTTCAGATAATTTGCCAATTTTAATTAAGTCGTGATAGAATTCTTTATAAGTATATTGCTTTATTTGATATATGACTTGAAAATAGTTTTCCCCAATCTGCAGGTTGTCTCTTCACTATATAGTTTCCTTTGCTTCACAGAAACTTTTTAGCTTGATGTAACTCTGTTCATCTACTTTTGATTTTGGTACCAGTGCTTTTGGAATCATGTCTGAAATAATCATCACCCAGACCAGTGCTGTGGAGCATTTTCCCTGTCTTCTTCTACTACTTTTATGGTTTCAGGTCTGATGTTAATTTTTTGATTCATTGACTTTTGAATATTAAGTGAAATAAGTGTTCAATTTTATTCTACTGCATGTGAATATAGAGATTTTCAAAAAATATTTATTGAAGAAAAAGATTCCTAATTGTATGCTTGTTATGCTTTGGATGTGAGAAGTCTCCTAAAAGCTTACAAGTGAGACAATGCAAGAAAGTTCACAGAAGAAATTATTGGGTTCCAAGAGCCTTAACCTAATCAGTAAATTAATCCCTGATGGGATTAATTGAGTGGTGACCAGAGGCAGGTGAAGTGTGGATTGAGGAAGTGGTTCATTGGGGATGTGGCTATGGAGTATATATTTTGCATCAGGCGCTTAGAGTCTCTTTACTTCCTGATCTTCATGTAGCTGGTTCCCTCCACCACACTCTCCTGCCATGATGTCCTGACTCACCCTGAGCCACCCAAATGGAGCTGACTGCCTAATGGACTGAGACCTCTGAAAATGTGAGCCCTCAAACAAAGTTTTCCTCCTCTATAATTGTGTTGGTGGGGTCTTTTAGTCACAGCTTCAAAAGAGCAAACTAAAACAGTGCTCTTGATAATATTGTTGAAGATAAATTAACCATAAATATATTATTTATTATTATTCTTTATATTCTGTTCTCTCTCTCTCTCTCTCTCTCTCTCTCTCTCTCTCTGTGTGTGTGTGTGTGTGTGTGTGTGTGTGTGTGTGTAGATAGATAGATATAGAGATGGATATAGAGAGAGACCCTATAGATTTGTTGAATATTTTGAAATCAGGGAGGATGTGCCTTCAGTTTTATTCTTTTTGCTCAAAATTATTGTAGCTACATGGGGTCTTTTTTGTTCCCTCTGAGTTTTAAGATTGTTGTTCTATTCATTTGAAAAATGCTATTGCAATTTTGACGGAGGTGGCATTGAATCTGTAGATATCTTTGGTTCATATTGATTTTATGATGATACTAATTCTTGCAATGCCTGAAAATTGGACACCTTTCAATTTGTTTGTATGTAATTTTTTTCTCAAGGTTTCACATTTTTCAGTTTAAAGGTATTTCAGTTTTTGTTGAAATTTATTATTAAATATCAAATTTTTATGGTATTATAAATGGGATTTTTCTTAATTTAGTGTAGTTTGTTGTTACTGTGCAGAAATATAACTCATTTTATATGAATGCAACTGACTTTTGTGCACTGATTTTTGATACTGCAACTTTCTTGAGTTGGTTTTAGTACTAAGAGTTTTTTTATTATTATTATTTTTATTTTGGTGGAATCCTTGGAGTTTTCAATATATAGTGATATATAATCTGCAAATAGAAGCAATTCACCATTTCCTTTCCCATTTGAATGCTTGTTATTATTTCCGTTGCCTAATATCTCTAAATCTTTCAACACTAAATTGAATAAAAATAATGGGAATGGGCAACATTATAATATTCCTTATCATAGAGGAAAAGCTTTCAGCTCTTAAACATTGAGTATGTTGTTAGCTGTGGTCTTATTATGCATGGACTTCATTATGTTGAGGTACATTCTTTCTGTATATATTTTGTTCATTTTTTAAAATCAGGACAGGGTGTTGATTTTTTTTAGTGATTTTTTGCTTTCATTTAGATGATCATATGATTTTTATCTTTCATTTTGTTAAGGTGTTGTATTGCATTTATTGATTTGCCATGTTGAATCAACCTTGTATTCTGGGATAAATTGCAGATGATAAGAGTCTAACTTTGTAATATGATGTATAATTTATTTTGCTAGAATTTTGCTGAGGAATTTTGTATTTTTGTTAATCAAGGATACTGACCTGTAAACATCTTTACTTGTGGGTTCTGTTTGTAATTTTGGCTCTGGATAATTTTGGCCTTTCAAATGGAGTTCATTTTATGTTCCCACTTCAATTTACGGAAGACTTTGAGCAAGATTTGACTAAATTCTATATTAAATATTTGGTAGTAATATCAGTAAAACTATCACATCCTGTGCTTTACTTTGCAGTGAAGCCATTGTTGACTGAATCAATATACATACTCATTATTTGTGTGGATTTTCTATTTTTGTTTTCTCATCATTTAGTCCTAGGAAGATGGTCTGTTTCTGTGTTATAAGTTGTAATGTATATATTGTTATTTCTGATTTTATTTATTTGAATCCTCAGTCTTTTTTCACAGCTTGCCCAAAGGTTTACCAGTTTTATTTACATTTTGGAATACACAATTTTTACTTTCATTGATCTTTTCTATTTTTCTAGTCTTTATTTCATTAATTTCTGCTTTGATGTTTTATTATTACCTTCCTATTGTAAACTGTTGGTTTAGTTTATCCTTTTTTCCTAGTTCTTTGAGGAGTGAAGGTACAATCTTTATTTGATATTTTTCTTTTTTAATATAAAGTTTCATTACTATAAACTCAATTTTATAAATGTTGTCGCTGCATCTTGTAGGTTTTGATATGCAGTGTTTGTATATTTGTTTCAAGATTTTAAAAATATATTTATTTGTTTCTTTATTTTTAATTGATTATTTTAAAAAATGACAGTGGAATAAATTACAATTCTTATTACACATATACAGCACAAATTTTCATATCTCTGGCTGTATATAAAGAATGTGGACACCAATTCATGTCTTCATACATGTACTTTGAATGATGATGTCCATCACATTCCACCAACCTTGCTAATCCCCTGCCCCCTCCCTTTCCCTCCCACCCCTCTGCCCTTTCTAGAATTCATCTATTCCTCACATGATCCCCCTCCCTACCCTACTATAAGTCAGCCACTTATATCAGAGAAAACATTTGGCATTTGTTTTTTGGGGATTGGCTAACTTCACTTAGCATTATCTTCTCCAACACCATCCATTTGCCTGCAAATGCCATGATTTTATTCTCTTTATTGCTGAGTAAAATTCTATTGTGTATATATACCACACTTTTTTATCCATTCATCCACTGAAGAGCATCTAGGTTGACTCCAGAGTTTAGCTATTGTCAATTGTGCTGCTATAAACATTGATGTGGCTGTGTCCCTGTAGTATGCTGTTTTTAAGTCTTTTGGGTATAGACCGAGGAGAGGGATAGCTAGGTTAAATGGCAATTCCATTCCCAGTTTTCCAAGAATTTCCATACAGCTTTCCAGATTGGCTGCACCAATTTGCAGTCCCACCAGCATTTTATGAGTGTACCTGTAGAATTAGTAAATGAATTCAGCAAAGTAGCAGGATATAAAATCAACACCCTAAATCAAAGACATTTCTGTATATCAGTGACAAATCCTCTGAAATGGAAATGAGGAAAACTACCTTATTTACAATAATCTCAAAAAACATAAGATACTTGGGAATCAACGAAATAGGTGAAAGGTCTATACAATGAAAACTATAGAACCCTAAAGAAAGAAATCAAAGAATATGGAAAGATCTTACTTGCTCTTGGATAGGCAGAATTAATGTTATCAAAATGACCATACTGCCAAAAGCACTATATAGATTTAGTGCAATTATGATCAAAATCCCAATGGCATTTCTCATAGAAATAGAAAAAGCAGTCATGAAATTCATCTGGAAAACTAAGAGACCCAGAATAGCTAAAGCAATCCTTAGCCGGAAGAGTGAAACAGATGGCATCACTTTACCAGACCTTAGACTATACTACAGAGCAATAGTAAGAAAAACAGTATAGTATTGGCACCAAAACAGACTAGTAGATCAATGGTACAGAATAGAGGACACAGAGACTAATCCACAAAATTACAACTATCTTATATTAGACAAAGGTGCCAAAAGCATGCATTGGAGAAAAGATAGCCTCTTAAACAAATGGTGCTGGGAAAACTGGAAATCCATATGCAATGAAATAAAATTAAACCCCATCTCTCACCATGCACAAAACTCAACTCAAAATGGATCAAGGACATAGGAATTAAACCAGAGACTTTACATCTAATAGAAAAAGTAGGCCCTAATCTTCATCATGTGGGATTAGGCCCCAACTTCCTTAATAATAATCCTATAGCACAAGAAACAAAATCAAGAATCAATAAATGGGATGGAATCAAACTAAAAAGTTTCTGCTCAGTAAAAGAAACAATTTGAGAGGTAAATAGAGAGTCTACCTCTAGGGAGCAAATCTTTACCCCTCATAGAGTACTAATTTCTAGGGTATATAAAGAACTCAAAAAGCCAAGCACCAAAAAAACAAATAACCTAATCAATAAATGGGCCAAGGACCTGAACAGAGGCTTCTCAGAAGAGGATATACAATCAATCAACAAATACATTAAAAAATGTTCATCATCTCAAGATTTTTTAAATTTCTTCTGTCACCTAGAGAGTTGCTCAGTAATGTTTTGCTTAAGTTCAACATTTTTGTGAGTTTCTCAATTTTTCTCCCACTTTCAATTTCTAGTTTTATACCATTGGGTTTAAAGAAGCTACTTGATACAATTGCAGTCTTCTCAAATTTCTTAGGACTCTTTTGTGACTTAATATATAATCTATTGCAGGTAAAGGTCTGTGCAAACTAGAAAAGAATATGTGTTGCTATTGTATTCAATAGTCTGTGTGTGTGTGTGTGTATGTGTATGTGATAGTCAGCTTTCCAGTTTTGTAAAAAATACCTGAAATCATTGATCATAAAGAGAAAATGTTTATTTTGCCTAACAGGGGTTGCAATCTATTGTTGGGTTATCTCATTTCTTATGGGCCTGTGATCAGGCCACATATTTTGAGGACTGCATGAAGGATCAAGCTGCTCATTTTGAAATGGTCAGTAAACAAAGAGAAAGAGAATGAGACTGGCATCCATTAATACCCTATGAGTGAATACCACTAATGACCTAAAACTTCCCACTAGGCCCCATTTCTTAAAGTTTTGCAGCACCTTATAATAGCACCAACTGAGAAAACACACGGGCCTTTGGGGAAAATACAAATTCAAACTCCTGCAACATGTTATGTCCCCTTGATCTACAGTGTTGTTCAAGTCAACTGTTTTCTTATTAATTTTCTCTCTGGATGATCTATCCTTTATGGAAAATGGAATTCTGAAGATTCTTATTATAATACTATTTCTTCCTTCTGTTCTTTTAAATTTTGCTTCTTATATTTAGATGCTACGATGTTGGGTAAATACACATTAACAACTGTTATTGCCTCTAGACTCATTGACCTTCTTATCAACATACAATGACCTACTTTGTGTTTTGTAGTAGTTTTTAACTTCTTAATTTTGTGTACTCTGATACAACTATTGTTCCTCTCTTTTGATTGTCATTTGCATAAAAATCTTCTCTCACTTTACTTTCAGCCTATATATGTCCCTAATGATAGAGTCTAGTTAGGCAGTATATACTGGAATACTCTTTTTAATCCATTTATCTATTCTTTTTTTTTTTTACTTTTTTATGTGCTGAGGATCAAACCCCATGGTTCACATATGCTAGTCAACTGCTTTACCACTGAGCTAGAACCCCAGCCCCTATTCTATGTTTTTTGATTGGAAAATGCTAATATTCATTTTAAAATGATTGTTAGAAGCTAAGCACTTGCTATTGCATTTTTGTTAGTTGCTTTCTGACTGTTGTAGTTCCTTTGTTCATTTCTTTTTCTCTTATAATCATCATTTGTGATTTGATAATTTTTGTATTGATTCTGATTGATCCCTTAATATTTATATTTTATGAATCCACTAGATGTTTTCTACATGATTACTATGAATTTTAAACAAAATATCTCATATTTACATCAGTCTATTTTAAGCTGATAAAATGGAATTTCAATTATGTACACTCTATAATTTTATTTCCCTCAATAGTATCTGTTATTGATGTTACAGTTTGCATAACTTTATAGTATGCATAAATTAAAGTTTGTAGCTCTTGTTATCTGAATACTTTTGTCTTTTAACTTATGTTAGAGACAAATGTGACCTATATGCCACAATTAAGATGTCAAATTATTTTGAAAGTGATGGTATTCTTATCTTTATATTGACTTTTATACTTTAATAGGTTTTCATGTTTGGGTATTCACTCATTTCAAAATCAGTAAATTCTCTTTATTATTTCTTATAAGACAGGTCTAATGGTAATGTACTTATTCAACCTTTGTTAGTCTAGAAAATATTGTTCTCTCCTTTGTTCTAGAAGGAAAAAATTTCAAGGCATATTATTCTAGGCTTGCAGCATTTTATTTTTATTTCAGTAATGTCAACATATCATAGCATTCTCTTTGGCCTGCAATATTTCTGCTGATAAGTCCATTCCAGTCTCATGGTGGGTTCCTATACATGTGATAAGTTGCTGCTTTTAAGTTTTTGATTTTTTTTCACTTTTAGTAATTTGATTAGAATGTATCTTGGTGAAGATTGATTTATGTTTAATCATATGGAATTCTTTGAAATTCATGATTCTGCATATTCATTTCCTTATCTAGATTATTAGTCATTATTTCTTTCAATAATCTTTTTTTAGTTAATTTTTCTTTATTTATTTCTGAACTATATATAATGCATATGTTGGCTCATTTAATAGTATATCATCAGTACTATAGGGTTTCTTCATATTTGGTTTTTATTTAATTTTTTATTTTGTTCCTCTGGATAATTTCAAATAACTTGTCTGCAAGCTCACCAGTTCTTTCTTTTGTTTAATAATATCTACTGTTGAAGCTCTCTATGAAATTTTTCAGTTCTGTTATTTTGCTTTTCAACTTAAGAATGACTATTTCTTTTGTGATGGTTTCTATCTCTTTGTACATTCTCATTTTATTCCTGTATCCATTTTTTTCTGCTTTTAATAAATCATATACTCATATTCTCTTTTAGTTTACTGAGCTTTCTAAAGATTATTATTCTGAATTATCTTTTTGGTAACTTGCAGATGTCCATTTTTTAAAAGTTACTCATTGATATATTGTTTCTTTCCTTTGGTAGTTTCATGTGTTCTTGAATGTTCCTGATATTTGTGTCTTGTACTGTTTTGGGCACATTTGAAGCAATCATACTTACTTAAGCATATTTACAGACTGACTTTAGAGCATAAAATCCTACAACATTTTTCCTGTTCAGAGATTCTGGGTGGTCCATCCTGGAACCTCTATCTAGGGGAAATGATCTACTTTGGGGTAATCTTAGAGACTTGGGCCACTGGGGTCAGCATAGGGCCTGTGTCTGTAGAGGCTGGCCTCAATCTTGGCAAAAGCCAGTGTCTACTGAGACAGCTCTATATTTTGTGCTATGAATGACTGCCTACTGCCTAGGGCCAAAAGTGTCTATGTGAGCCTTGGGAAAGCCTTGAGCCTCAGTACATGTTAGCTGGCCAGGTGCTCTTGCATGACTGACAACTGGATAATAAATAAAGGGCCTGATCCCGAATGTATAAGAAAGAGAATGGTATTAGAGTCATTGGGTTGGTCCTGGATCTTGAGCCCATGGGAGTAGCCCAGGAGTTTGGGTCAGTGGTACCAAAACTTATGCCTGGATTATGGGTTTTAATTTTCAGTCTGGAGTTATGAGGGCAGGTGCACCAGGGAGGCCTGGAAATTAGATATGCAGGTGTTAGCCTGTTGACCAAAGAAACAATCTAGATCCTGTGACCTGAGATCTGTACTGATGATGGTGAGTATTTAGACCCTGGGTCCACAGGTGAGGTCCTGGAGTTTGGTATTATAGGGAATGTCTTGGAGTGTGGAACTATGGCAGTTTCCTAGAGCATGAAGTTGGATTTTAGTCTAAGTCCACAAGGGCTGGTTGTGTTCTATGTTTTGCTTGGTACCTAGATCATGGATGATGTACTGGTACTAGGGTTATTTAAGACATTCTGGAGTCTGGTATAAAAGTATAAGATTTGAGTTTGAAGTAGGGGTCTAGTATGGTGCAAGAGTGGTACTGGTGCTTTGGTACACTAGATAGACCTGGTCCTGAATTTGCAAGGACCATTCTGGTGCTAGAGTACTTTGAGATAGGTCTGGTTCTTCAGACTGTGGGGTTAGTCTTGGGATCTGAGTCTCTAGAAACAAACTTAAGTGTGAGTCCTTAGGTGTTGACCTGATACTAGGGCTGGTTAGAAGTCTGGATTTTCAGAAGCATGTCTGGAGCTGGGGATTTGGAGGTTGGATTTACATGGGTTAGGCCTGTAATATGGGTCTATGACTACCAAAATTCTGCTATGATCACAGTCATTGTCCTAAATCCTGGAACAGACTTTGAGCCTGAATTTGTATGGGCCCATCTAGTGTTTTTGTCTGTGTCCATTGAATGGGTTTTATTCTGAGTATATAGGGAAGAATCTAGTGTCTGGATCTATTGGGGGAAGGCCTGGAACGAAAGTGGACAAGGCTGGTCCCAGCACATAGGACTCCAGATATATGCCGTGAGCCTGGGCTATCAAAGGCAGGCTTGAAGTCTGGATCCCCAGAAGCCAGCATAGAGTTTAGAATGTAGGTATTTACATGGCACTGGGGCTTTCTATATCTAGAGTCCATAAGAGCTAGCCTAGAGCTTGGGGATGTTGAAGGTGATTATGAACCTGAGGTGGGCCTTGAGTTTGAATTCATTAAATCCTGTCTGGTGCTAAGTAAGCCATGATATCTGGGTCCATAGAGACTTTAATGCATCATTTAAAAATATGATCCTCTCAGTTGCTATAATTGCTCACCTGGATTACTTATTCTTGTGAAAGTATTTTCATGAGTAAATGTTTATTCCAATTGATGTTTTGTTTTAGGGAAAAGAGAACCAAAACTCTTATTTTGCCATCTTGTCGATATCATATTCACATAGTAAATTTTTGAGTTGTAAATTTGGAAAAGGAGGAAAGTAACTCAGTTTCGATAATAAAAGGAATTTCTTACTGAACAATGTGAGAAAAGAAAGTTAATTAAATTCAATAGAAAACATATAAATGGAAAAAGAAGAATCATGCATTCTATTGTATTCACAGCAGAATATTAGTAGATGGCCATTTGCCAATAAAATGTAAAGCCTATATATTTATCTACAAAATAGTTTCCTTTACCAGCATATATTTTTCACATTTGTTTGTTTAATGAAAAATGTTCCACATTTTGGGGAACATCCCATGTGAAAATAGAACAAATTTTACACTGAAATCTATGAATCTATAAGGTAATATATAGTGGTATTACAGAACTATAAATTATATTCTTTATGAGAATATCCAAAAAGCTTAGATTCAGATCCCAACTCTTATTGATGAATAGTAGCTGTATGTAGATCTATGGTGAAGTATATTCTCAGGAGAACTTCCATGATAGATTAGCAGAGTTTTCTGGTGTAAAAATTTCAGGAAACATGCAAATGTACTACTCATTTTTATTATCTTAATTTCCTTAAGTGCATGTGCATTTTCTTCATTGTTGTCATAAGCCTAGCCTGACTGACAAAATATGAGAAAACAGCTTTATAGCCATTAAAGAAATTAGTAAATTTTGTTCCTGGGAAATTCCAAGTAAATAATACTGGCTTGTCAGTTTGAAGGGTTTTTACCTGATACTTTAAATATATTTGTGTTGTAGAGTTACACAATATGATATCTTTGGCCCACTATTGTCACTGTTATTCTTTTAAGTTTTGTTTTAGATATTGACAGAAATATTTTGTACTACTATTATTTTCAGTGATCCATTGTGTGTAATGATACTCAACAAAAAATGACTTATTAGCATGAAATGGGTCATGAGTTCTGTACAAAGGGAAAGGGATAGTACTAAAAAATTAGTACTTTTGATGACCACTACATACATTTCTGTGTATGTCAAGTTTTCTGTGAAGGAAAAGAGTGTCAAAACTTTTATTCTACCATCTTACCAATATTACATTCACACAGTAAATTTTTTAGTTGTAAATTTGGAAAAGCAGGAAAGTAACTCAGTTTCAATAATATGAATGATTTCTTGTTGGACAGTGTGAGAAAAGAAATTTGGTGAGATACCTGACATGGAAAACTTTAAAAAATATTTAGTTTAGTACATGGTTGGATTACTTAGTTGCTTTGCGCCTGAGGTGAGGAAGAACATCATGGTAGAATGTTGTAGAGAAGGAAAGTGGCTCAGTTAATGGAAGCCTCGAAGAATAAGAAGGCGAAGAAGAAGAAGCAGAGGAAGAGGAAGAACAGTTGTTAGGGATGATAAGATATAGTTTTCAAACATGCATCCCCAGGGACCTATTTCCCCTAACCATGTCCCATTTGTACAGATTTTTCTCAATCTCCCAGTAGTCCATTAAGCTATCCATGGATTATTCCACTGCTGAGATCAGAGCCTTAGTGACCCAAGGAGTACTGGGTTTAAAATAAGAAAACCTGGTTTCAATATGATTTTCCAATTTGCAAGCTGGGTTTGTTGGTACATTTCTGTAAGTCCCAGCTACTCTAAAGACTGAGGCAGGAAGATCACAAATTCCAGGTTAGCTTCAGCAATGTAGCAAGACCCTTCCTCAAAATTAAAAGTAAAGAGGCCTGGGGATTTCACTCTATGGTAAAGTACACTTAAGTTCAATGCCTACTACCAAAAAAATCCAATTAATAAACAGTTTATCTTTAGCAAACTTGCATAATTTCTCTGATTAAAGATTTCTGGAAAATGATCATACATACAAGTGATTCAAAAGATGAATGATAAAGAAAGTGGTATATATACACAATGGAGTATTATTCAACCATAAAGAAGAATGAGTTCATGGAATCTGCCAGTAAATGGAAGGAACTGGAGACTATTACGCTAAGTGAAATAAGCCTGTCCCCAAAAGTTAAAGGTTACGTGTTTTTTTCTGAGAAGCAGAAGCTAATCCAAAATAAGGGGTGGATAACAAATGAATAGAAGAAAGATCCGTGGAGTAGACAAAGAAAGGGAAGAGTGATGGGATAAGGAAAGAAGTGAATTTCACCATCATATACATTCACAAGACAGTAATTTAAAAAACTATAAGCAAATAGCAGAAAGATCAGTAGAGTAGAGGAACAAGGGAAGGGAGAAGAGAAGGGGAATGGACATTACTACGGAATGATTTAAAAGTAATTATATTCCATGCTTTTTATAATTATGTCAAAATGAATCCTATTGTCATAACTGAAAAGAACCAATAAAAAAGAAGGGAAAAAAAGAAAACAGAATTTGTAGAATGTGTTTTTCTGTGACTGGCTTATTTAACTTAACATATTGTCCTCCATATTCCATCCATGTTGCCACAGATGTTAGGATTTTATTTTTTATGTGTGTGACTGAAGATTTTTGTGACTCAACACTATATATATAAAAAACACATTTTCTTGATCCATTCTAACCCCTCTCTAGAAAGGGTTATAAAGTTTTTCATTGAAATTTATTTTACTTGGTTTCCCACTACATGAGTAGCATGGTTTAAAATTATACTTAAATATTATGATATGGAGTAAATATATATTTTGTTACATGATAAGTGAATAAAATAATGAAAAATTAAACATATTTAGTATACACATATAAATAGATTTATATGCATATATGTGTATGAATATAAATACAAATATTCACAAGAAAACAGAGGAAATATTTAGGAGAATTGTAGTCCTTGTTTCTTCAGCTCATCAAATAATTGTACCTGCTATTTTTAAATACCTTTTTCTACTACCAATTGTCTCTCCCCTTTGCTTTCAGTAATCAACTCAACAATTTACTGTTCTTTACCTGGTGGGAAGACCAAATCTTTCATTTCTGACAATACAAGTGATTCATTGTTCTGCTAGGATTGGATTATTGAAGTCTTCCATTGGACTAATCTCAGAACATGATAGTACTAAGAGACCCCTGAATAATCTCCTGTATCCCAAGCATATTCTTGTTACTTCAATTGTGAAGGACTGGTCACAGGATAAAGGGAAATATCTTCACTGTAATCTTTGAACATGTATCCATTCTTGTGCATGTGCATGGTTTTCTCAACTCCCTTGTAGATGTAGGAAAGTGAAAAACACTGATTTACCAAATGAAGGATAACTTCACTCTTAATACATTGAATATAATAAAAAAGTTGGAAAATAACAATGCTGGTGATGATATGGAGAATTCATGAACATAACCAATTGCTGTAGGGCATGACCTAACGTGGGGCATGTTACATCAGAAAAGAGGAAACATAACTTGCTGGCTGCTACCCGCTTCCCAGTCCTGGGGCCACATGTGGCTAAGACAGCACCTAGCGATTAGCCAGAAGGCATTGCCATGGGTTGTGATGAAGAATGGGACCACGTCTAGGATAGGCTCAGAACCCTTCTTCCCTTAAGGACAGCTCGTGTCTCCCATTACTGTCTGTAGGATGGGTGTAGATGTAAATTCTCCCCACCCTGCTGACCTTTACCCTGATTGACTCCTGTACATTATATTAGCTGTTTATGTTTTCTCATTAAATGATATCCTGCTTTGACTGGTCTCCCTGGTGCATCTGATTGTCCTCCTGCAAGGGAGGGCTGGGTGCAGGGCGGCCAGTCGACCTTTATCTTTCTTGGTTCCTCCTGGTCGGGGCGTGCTCCCCCAATCTCTCCTGCAGGTCAGGAAGGAACAGGGGGCTAAAAACCCCAACAAATTGCTGATTTGAGTAGAATATGATATATTACTCTGTAAAGCAGTTAAGCAGTTCCTCAAAAATTTATGCACAGAATTACCATATAAGCCAGCAGTTTCTCTTCTCTACATATATCTGAAAGACTAAAAGTAAGTATATATATATATATATATATATATATATATATATATATATATAAACACAGAAATCTAGCACAATATTCATAGCAATCAAGAGGTAGGAAACAATCCAAATGTCTATCAATAGATAGTTGCTTAAATAAAAATTGTCACACAGACATAAAATGGAACATCATTGAGGCATCAGAAGAAAATGAAGTGCTGATAAGTACTACAACTTAAATGAATAGTTCAGTTGAGACAATAATATGCTCTAACTCATACACTTGTCATTTCTCTAAGTGAGAACACTTAAATGTACTCTCTTAACAATTATCAGAATATTAATATATTATTATTATCTATAGTAATCACATTTTACAATAGATATCCTGAAATTTTTCTTCATATATAATTGAAAATTTGTATCATTTTATCAACATCCCCAAACTCCAACTTTCCCATTCCTTGGTAACTACTATTTTATTTTCTTCTGTAAATGTAACATTTTTTATATTTGAGTATATTAGGGATCATATGGTATTTGTCTTTCTGGTTCTGGCTTATTTAACGTACATTTACTAGGTTCATCTGTTGTTGCAAATGGCAAGATTTCTTTGTGAAGGATGAATAGTATTCCATTGTGTATATGCACCACATTTTCTTATTTATTCATCTATTAATGGGCATCTACATTGACTACATATCTTGACTGTTGTGAATATGCACATCCTTCACACAGAAATAAGCTGTAATAAGCAGGAAATATGGGGTACAGAGCAGGTAGAGACATATTATATAACAGGTACCAAGATATAGTAAGATAGAAGGAATTAGCTCTACTATTCTGTGACATATTAAGTTAAATATAACCTATGGCACTGTATGATATACTAGAGAAGAATTTGAAGATTTTTAATCATAAAAATTATAAACACTTGAGATAATACATTATATACACATATCACATTATTATACTATATTACATAAATATATACAAATGTTATATATTAATTAAAGTAAATAAAAGAGATGAGCGATAAAGCATCTATAACATTTTGCATAGTGCTTCATGTGCGAGAGGAACATAAATGATTTTATTTTAAATTTATACAAAGAGATTTTGTATAAATGCTTCATGATCAAATGCTTTTCTAGTTTATGATTTTTCTGCCATTCATAATGATTTAAATTATCTGAAATTTTAATTGTTAGTGATAAGAATTAATCATTTTCAAGTTTTTATTTGAGAAAATTATTTAATTAAAAGGAGGTCTTCATCATTCTCCCCAAAATATGCACATGCTTCACACAAAAAGTGAACATCTTTTGTCCACTATAATGAATTTTTTAAATTTTTTTGTATGGTTTGTTTAAACATGTAAATTTAAGGCCCAACTCAAAATTATGCAGAAATTGACATCAATAAAATGGCAGAGTAGACACATGAATATTCTTATCCCACCAGAGAAGCTCAGAAAATCTAGCAGTAAATATCATAAGTAACATTACCAGAAAATGCCATGACTTTTTTCTTTTTTAATGCTGAGTAATATTTCATTGTGTATAAATGCCACATTTTTTAATCCATTCATCCACTGAAGGACATCTAAGTTGGCTCCACAGTTTAGCTATTGTGAATTGTGCTGCTATAAACATTGTTGTGGCTGTGTCCCTGTAGTATGCTGTTTTTAGTCCTTTGGATATAGTCCAAGAAGACACAATGGGACACAATGGAATATTACTCAGCATTAAAAAAGAAGAAAATCATGGCATTTACAGGTAAATGGAGAAGATAATGCTAAGTGAAGTCACCAATTCCCCTCAAACAAATGCCTAATATTTTCCCTGATGTAATGAGGGTGACTCATAGTAGGGTAGAGAGGGAGAGCATGGGAGGATTAGATTAATTCTAGATAGGGAAGAGGGATAGGAGGGAAAGGGGATTAGCAAGGATGGTGGAATGTGATGGTCATCATTATACCAAGTACATGTATGAAGACACGAATTGTGTGTCAACATAACTTATATACAAATAGAGATATGAAAAAATGTAGTATATGTGTATTAAGAATTGTAATGCAATAAAGTACATGTATAATGGCATAAATTGACATAAAAATACTTTATATACAGACATAAGAAAAATTGTGCTCTACCTGTGTAATAAGGATTGCAATGCATTCCACTGTTTTTGTGTATTTTAAAAAATAATAAAATCAATAAACTTTTTAAAAAAAGTAACATTACCAGAACTCTGGAAAATAAAGTTTTACAGAAATGAAATGAATGCTGAATTAAGAAAAGAAAAACTCTAAATGTTAGGAAAATATTGTGGCATTTTTACTTGCCCTTGCCACATTCCTAGTGTTGTGTACTGGTAGTATAAAAGCAGTGAAAGCTTAAAGAAAACACCAACCTGCTTTGCCAGTATGATGCCCTACTCCATTTCTAGAGGGAGAAAAGAGGACATTATTTGCAAATTGTCGCCTATGTCTAGTGTAATACATCTCAGATATTTTTGAAGGTCTGGTGTAAGGTGTTTACCTATGATTTTAGAGCAGATTGCTGAAAAGTGCTGCCAGGTGAACTGAAAAATTATAGATGCCTGGAGGGAAAGTTAACTGATCAAGACAAACAACTCAGTGCAACACTGACTAAATTTGTTGGAAGAATGTCACAAATAGAATGAATCTACAAAGACTGGGAGAGGTGTTTTTTTTATTGTCTTTTTTTCATTAATTTTTGGCTCTTCAAATTCAATGAAATCTCTGTCAGAATACTAGCTAAACATGACCTTAGTACATACACTTCAGTGATCACACATAATCAAAAATACAGGTTTTTAAAGAGTTTAGAAAAGTATCAAAACATACTTCTCCAGCCTAGAACAGTAGAAACCAGAATGATAAGTTAATAACAACAAAGTAACTACTGGTAAAGGAGAATTTCCCCTCTAGATTTACAACATTAGGATATCGTAATATATATTTTGACCCAAAATTGTACATCATAAGAAGTAAAAGAAAATTATGTATTATACAAAGGAATAAAACAAGTTGATGAAAACCATTCCTAAGGCTTTTGATTTAATAGAAAAAATTAAAACAACTGTCTTAAATGTATTCAACTTTTCCCCAATCCCCTTCTTGTCCCCTTCCAAAACTAAACAAGGACAATAAATTACAGGAAATTAATGTATGAAATAATTAGATATCATTAAATATAATTTAATATATTAGATATCATTAAATATAATGATATAATTAGCTATCATTAAACAGAATGCAATGAAAAATCAGTTGAGGAGTTCATCAACATATTTGAGCAGGAAGAAGAAAAAAATCAGCAAACTTGAAGACAGAACCAATTTGCCTTATTGAATTTGGATACAGTAGAATAAAAAAGAGTCAATAAAAGTAAGGGAAGATCTGGGGTTGTGGCTCTGTGGCAGAATGCTTGCCTCACACATATGAAGCACTGGGTTCTATCTTCAGCACTACATATAAATGAATAAAATAAAGATATTGTGTTTATGTATGACTAAAAATATATTTTTTTCAATTAAAGGAAATACAGGGGCTGGAGTAGTGGCTCAGTGGTAGAGCACTTGCCTGGCATGTGTGATACACTGGGTTTGATTCTCAGCACCATGTATAAATAAATAAAAGGCCCATCGACAACTAAAAATATTTTTTTTTAAAAAAAGTAAGGGAAATATAGAGTAAGTGAATGAAAAACAGTAAACAGTGACTGTGTGGCATCATTAATTGAAGAAACATATACATAATTGGATTCCAGAAGCAATGGAAAATAAAAAGGGCTGAAGGAATACTTGAAGAATCCATGGCTAAAAACTTCTCAAGTTGACAAAAGACACAGGCACATAAACCCAAGAAGCAATAAACTCAAAGTAAGGTAAATCTAAAGAGATGAACTTCTGACACATTTTAAATAAATGGTTAAAGTCAAAAGACAAAGAATGTTGAAAGCAGGAAGAGAAATTATTGCTCATCAGAAATCATAGAAGCTATAAGACAAGAGGATAACATAATTAAATTGCTAAAAAAATGTCTACCCAGTATTCCACATTCAGTAAAATTGTTTTATAACAGTGAGGAAAAATGTGGACATTCTCAGATAAATAAATAATTGCTTAAGTATTTACTACCACTGATCTGCCTTACAACAAATACAGAGAGTGTCATTGGTTTGAAATATTAAATATTAATAATTTACTATTTATAATTTTAATGGTTAAATTGTATACTATTTGAATTATATTCTAGTACAGTTGTTAAAATTATCTATAGTCACCAGAATTTCTCTATTACTATACAAGTGTTCCCGTATGTATAGTGGTAATGGTGTTAGGGTTGTAGTGTTTTAGTCTCTACATGAAAGTGTTTCTAATCTTTTATAATATTTATGTATTTTTCAATCATCTTACAATAATTTAGGAAATTTTGTTTATTTTACTAACAAACAAGTACAAAGAAGTGAACAAAGGAGACACACACACACACACACACACACACACACACACACAATGCAGAAACATGAAAAGAAGTGGCTTCTCCTCCCAGCAGCCTCATTTATTTATCTCAAAAGTTACATAGCTCATCCTTACCATGACTACATTATGATTTAGAATTCCTTTAGACACAAGTGCTAGATAACTAAGATAAGGTCCAGGCTAATATAAACACAGAATGCTTTCATCCAAAGACATCACCATAGAAACTATATAGAGTGCCTGTATAGTTACCTTAATAGCTTCAAGGAGAAACTTCTGGGCATTCCAAGCATGGGAAAAAGAGTGCCTATTACCCCTGGGAGTTTGCTCACACCACAGGAAGGCTTCCCTGTATATTTCCATGATCAGAAAACCTACAAACATGCATTAGTCAGGTAGAACCAAAAGGAGCACATATTCTTCAACTTATCAGCAACTAACTCCTTATTCATCAAATTTGAAATGTCCCCTCAATAAACATGACTAGAAATTACTTATATACATAAATTAGTGTGATCAAGCAACTTCTTCAGAAAATTAACAGTAGCAAGTAATCTTAAGCATCTTTGAGTTCATTGTTTTCTATGATGCTTGGATTCACAAAAGGGTAAATTTGTGTCACTGTTAAGTTTTGTCTAATCTTTTTCATCTCAATGTTATTTAAATAACTTTAAAAAAAGAAACTAGAGATTAAGCTATGAAATAGCAAATCCTGGTCTTCTTTTGAAGTTGATGTTGAAACCAGAGAGAAAAATCCCGTAATTTTGTATTAATTTGCTTACTTAATTTGTACACTCTTGACCTTAGCAATTAGGTTAGATCTACTCTGCTTTGATTTCTTTCCAAAATAGCAACTCATAAAGCAGCAAGGTATTGAGGATCAATGAATGAATGAAAATGTGTTTCCTTATACTCTCTAACCAAGCACTGCCTTTTTAGTTCAATAAGGGTAAATACAAATTGCCTAAGGTTCTGATATTTAAACAGAATTTCAAATAAAATTTATTACAAAGTAAATTTGCTTTGATATTTCTCCTGCCAATTAAATATTATCATTCTATTTGCATGATATTAAGGCTTTCTATCCTTCTAGTCTGAAGGTTTTCTGTATAGTCACTGCATTTTTTATACTACCATCTTATTTATATGAATATATGCATAAAAGAACAAGTATTGAATTTACAGATCTGAGGAACAGTGTATGTGTGAGTATGTCCCTATTATGTTGAGATTATCTGTTACACTATGTGAGAAGATAATATTAATGTATTTAAATTTAAAATGAGTTTATTTTAGATGCTATCCTTTCTCCAGTGCATGCTTTTGGCACGTTTGCCTAATGTAAGGTAGTTGTAATTCTGTGGGTTAGTCTCTGTGTCCTCTATTCTTTACCATTGGTCTACCAGCCTGTTTTGATGCTAGTACCATGCTGTTTTTGTTACTATTGCTCTGTAATATAGTTTAAGGTCTGGTATAGTGATGCCACCTGTTTCACTCTTCCTGCTTAGAATTGATTTAGCTATTCTGGGTCTCTTATTTTTCCAGATCAATTTCATAATTGCTTTTTCTATTTCTATGAGGAATGCCATTGGGATTTTGATCAGAATTGCATTGAACCTGTATAATGCTTTTGGTAGTATGGTCATTTTAATAAATTAATTCTGCCTATCCATGAGCAAGGTAGATCTTTCCATCTTCTAAGGTCTTCTTTTATTTCTCTCTTTAGGGTTCTGTAGTTTTCATTATATAGATCTTTCAGTTCTTTTGTTACGTTGATTCCCAATTATTTTTTTTTTGAGAATATTGTGAATGGGGTAATTTTCCTCATTTCTTTTTCAGAGGATTTGTCCCTGATATACAGAAATGCCTTTGATTTATGCGTGTTGATTTTATATCGTGCCACTTTGCTGAATTCATTTACTAGTTCTAGAAGTTTCCTGGTGGAATTTTTTGGGTCTTCTAGGTATAGAATCATATCATCAGCAAATAGTGCTAGTTTAAGTTTTTCTTTTCCTATAGTTATTCCTTTAATTTCTTTCGTTGTCTAATTGCTCTGGAAATGCATATGCAACAAAATGAAATTGAATCCCTATATCTCACCATGCACAAAAGTTAACTCAAAATGGACCAAGGACCTAGGAATTAAACCAGAGACTCTGTGCCTAATAGAAGAAAAAGTAGGCACTAATCTTCATCATGTGGGGCTAGGCCCTAACTTCCTCAATAAGATGCCTATAGCAGAAGAATTAAAACCAAGAATCAACAAATGGGATGGATTCAAACTAAAAAAAGTTTTTTTTCTCAGCAAAAGAAATAATCTGTGAGGTAAAGAGGGAGCCTACATCCTGGGAACAAATTTTTATCCCTCACACATCAGATAGAGCTCTAATCTCTAAAGTATATAAAAAATTCAACAAGATAAGCAACAACAACAACAACAACAACAACAAAATAACAACAAATAATCCAATCAATAAATGGGCCAAGGACCTGAACAAACAGTTCTCAGAAGAGGATATGTAATCAATCAACAAACATACCAAAAAAGGCTCATCATCTCTAGCAATCAGAGAAATGCAAATAAAAACTACTCAAAGATACCATCTCCCTCCAGTAAGAATGGCAGCCATTATGAAGACAAACAACAAGTGTTGGCGAGGATGTGGGGTGGGAGGGGGGGAAGGTACACTCATCCATTGCTGGTGGGACTTCAAATTAGTGAAGCCAATTTGGAAATCAGTATGGATATTCCTTGGAAAGCTGGGAATGGAACCACCATTTGACCCAGATATTTCTCTTCTCTGACTATACCCAAGGGACCTAAAAACAGCATACTACAGGGACACAGCCACATCAATGTTTATAGCAGCACAATTCACAATAGCTAAACTGTGGAGCTAACCTAGATGTCCTTCAGTAGATGAATGGATTAAAAAATGAGGCATATATACACAATGAAATTTTACTCAGCACTAAAAATTAATAAGATCAATGAGTTTATTTTATTTGGTTCAATTACAAACAGTATTGATTAGAATAGCCTTTGCCTTTATTAATAATTTCGTATATTCTATCACAGAGGTCTTGTTAATCAAAGTTTATTCAGTATTTTCCCTTTATTATTGATCTCATTAGAAATTCAGATTATTGCCAGGCATGGTGGTACACATCTGTATAGTCCCAGCACTTGGAAAGCTGATCACAAGTTCAAAGCCAGGCTCAGCAAATATGTGAGGGCCTAAGCAACTCAGTGAGACCATGTCTCAAAAACTAAAAAGGGCTTGGTTTATGGCTCAGTGGTAAAGTGCTTCTGGGTTTAATCCCCAGTAGAGAAAAGAAAAAAGAAAGAAATGCAGATAATTAAACCCTAGCCTAGATTTTCATCATCAGAGTCTATATTTCTAAGATGATTGATTCACCTATCCATATAAGGTTGAAATATATTTACATAGTCATGTAGTATTTATTAATTAACTTTGGCTTAAAGGAGCTATATATTTACTTATGATTCTATATGTAGTGAATTTCAGTGTAATTCATCTAGCATAGTTTTTCTATGTACTGTTCTCCCTTTTGTGTTTGTAGTTAACTGGATGCTGATATTCACACTCGAATATCCAGAAGGTGATTGCTTATCAACTTATTTTATCCATTCAATATTTCCATATCTTTTAATTGAATAATTTAATCTATTTATATTAAAAGTAATTATAGATAGATAAGGTCTTACTCCAGCCATTATGCAACTCGTTTTCTAGCTTTTTGTTGTATTTCCTTTCTTTCTTTCTTCCTTTCTTATAACCTTACTTGGTGGTTAAGTTAATCACACTAGTAATGTATTTTGATTCCTTATTATTTTAGAACATCATTTAATTTTGCTTTGTTGTTACAATGAGATATTCCAAAACATATTTTGTTTATAACAAGCAATTTCAAAATGACAGTATCTTTATATGAGCATAAATATTAGAACACAACAACCAAAAAATAAGAAAAAGAGTAGTCATAAAAAATTGTAGTAGCATTTCATTCTTCCCATATTTTGTATGTTTGATATCCCATTTTACATCTTTCTACTATATTGCTTAGTGCTTGACATATTAGTGCAGTTATTTTGTACATTATTCTTCATACTAAAGCTATAAATGGTTTATGTACCATGCTTATATTATTAGAGCATTCTGAATTTACTTGCATAATTACTCTTACCAGTATGTTCTATACTAACTTATGCTTTCTTCTTACTCATTAATGTATCTGTTTTTCAATTTGAAATATTTCCTTTAACATTTTTAGTGGAGAATTTTTGGTGGAGATATATTCTCTCTATTTTGTCTAGGGCAGTCTTTATCCCTAAAGAAAACTTTGGTGGGTATAGTATTCTTGGTCAACACTTTTGTTGTTGTTGTTGTTGTTGTTAATAAAATGTTTCCCATCATAGTGAATTCTTTTTTTTTTTAGTATTTATTTTTTAGTTATAGATGGACACAATATCTTTATTTTATTTATATGTGGTGCTGAAGATTGAACCCAGTGCCTCACACTTGCCAGGCTAGCACTCCACCTCTGAGCCACAACCCCAGTCTTGGTCAACTGTTTTTTTTTTTTTATTTCCTTCAGTACTGTAATAAATACTCTGATGCCACTCTCTTCTGATCAAAATGATGTGGTTAGAAGTCATCTGTCAGAATAATTGTAGACAATCTAGGATTTATTACTTATTTTCTCTTGGAGTCATGGGAATCTTTATCTTTTACATGTGAGAGCTTGATTATGTCATGGGGTAGAATTGCTTGAGATCAATTTGGAAGGTGACCCCTGAGCTTCTTTAACCTAGATATTTGTTCTTTTTTTTATTTTTTATTTATTTCTTACATACATACAATAGTGGAGTGCATTACATTCATAATTATCCATTCAGAGCACAATTTTTGTAACTCGGTATATAAAGTATATTCACACCAAATTATGCCATTATACATGAGCTCTCTTATTTTTTTGCATACAATTCTATATATATAGTCTTTTCTAGGTTCTGAGAAGATACCTGTTATTTTTTTAAAGTTTTCTACCCCTTTAGCAATTCAAGGCTTTCTTGATTCCAAATAACTGAAATATTTGTCATTTTTCTATCATTCCAAAATTCCCATAATCTTTCTTCTTCCCTGTTCATTAGGTTATTGTCTTTTTTTCTCCTTCAGCTGTGTATGTTCAAATAGTCTGTCTTACAGCTTACCAATTTTTTACTTTTGTTTATGTATTCAGCTATAGATTCTATCATGTTTTTAATTTTTGTGAGTATATTTTTAGCGCAACAATTTGTTTTTTATAATTCTTTACATCTCTTTATTAAGTTTTATTATTATAATATTAAATTGTTTCTCTGGTTTCCTCAAGCTCGCTGTGTTTTCTTAAATCTAAGACTTCATCTCACTCCAGTCAGAATGGCAGTTATTTAGAATACAAAAACAGTAAGTGTTGGAGAGGATGTGGGGGAAAATGCACCCTCATACATTGCTGGTGGGACTACAAATTGGTTCAAGCAATTTGGAAAGCAGTATGGAGATTCCTCAGAAAACTGGTAATGGAACCACCATTTGAACCAGCTATCCCACTCCTTGGTCTATACCCAAAGGACTTAAAAACAGCATACTATAGGGACACAGTCACATCAATGTTTATAGCAGCACAAATCACAATAGCTAAACTGTGGAACCAACCTAGATGCCCTTCAGTAGATGAATAGATAAAGAAAATGTGGTATATGTACATTTTCTTTATCCTTTCATCTATTTATGGGTACCTAGGCTGGTTCCATAATTTGGCTGTTGTTAATTGTACTGCTATAAACATTAATATTCATGTATCACCATAGAATACTAATTTTAGATCTTTGAATGTATACCAGGAACAGAGATACTACTTTCCAAAGTGGATTAGATAATCTTGAATTCCACCAACAAAATTTAATTGTACCTCTTTCCTCACATTCTCACCAGGTCTGACCATTGTTTGTATTAGTGGTGATCACCATTTTTTAAAATTTTTTTAGTTGTGGATGGACACAATAGCTTTGTTTATTTTTATGTGGTGCTTAGGATCGATCCTAGCGCCTCATGCGTGCAAGGCAAGCACTCTACTACTGAGCTCCAGCCCCAGCCCAGTGATCACCATTTTCACTATAGTGAGATGTCATCTCAGAGTAGTTTGATTTGTATTTTCCCGGATTGCCAAGAACATTGAATGTTTTCATATATATTTTTGGCCATTTGAATTCTTTTTGATAAGTGACTCTAAATCTTTTGTCATTTATTGAGTGGGTTATTCATTTCGTTAGTGTTAATTTTTAGTTCATTTTTTCCTCAAGAGAAAATTAATAGGCAGAATAGTCTAGTTAGTGCATGAACATATGGTTAATAGAAGTTTTGTTCTATATCACTAAAAATCTCTATAAACATTTCCATATTCATTAAAATAGTTGAAACACTTATCCACATTGATTTAATATGGGTCTAAATTCATGTGATTTTCATTTTTAATTTAGTTTTTCTTGCATAATGAAAAAATTATTACCTCCTTACTTTTGCTAGTTGATATAAAGAAATTCTCCCAGCCAGTTTAAGTAGTTCTTATTCATTTCTAATCATATCATACAATAAAATAATGTAGAAATATAAATAATATTTTTATATCATATTTCACTTAGTTTGTGGAATAGGAAAATTTATTAATATCCATTCTTATAGATTTTGTGTTTTAAAAAAAATCAGAAAAAATATTTTTTTTAAATACAAAGTTTTCTTTTTTAAATTATTTTTGTAGTTGTAGATGGACAGAATGCTTTTCTTTTATTTGTTCATTTTTATGTGGTGCTAAGGATCAAATCCAGTGTCTTACACATGCTAGACAAGTGCTCTGCCACTGAGCTACAGTTCCAGTCCTAGAGATTTTTTTTTTTTAAGTTACAAGTTCCTCTTTTTTTTTTTTTTTTTTTTTTTGAGGAACCCAATGCCTATGGCAAAGGAAAGATCAGATTATTGTGAGGATGGAAAATAAATAGATAGAAAACGTATATGGTTCTGGCCTCAGAAAGAATTTCTCTCTGGTGAACTCTAGCTTTGATTGAACACAATGGAACTTTCATTGTAGGATTATTTTATGGATAAGTTGTAATTGTCAAGAAATTTTACTGAGTTGATTAGTAGTCACTCTGTTCCCTAGATTGAGATCACAACAGGGAAACTACTTAAACTCTGCAATGATTTTTACTTATCTAAAAACATAGAAGCATCATATACAGAGGCTTTCACTATGTTTTTTTTAATATTTATTTTTTAGTTGTAGTTGGACACAACACCTTTATTTCATTTATTTATTTTTATGTGGTGCTGAGGATCGAACCCAGGGTCTCACATGTGGGAGGCAAGTGCTTTACTGCTGAGCCACAACCCCAGCCCTTCACTATGTTTTTAAAAGCAAATGATAATGTTGGTTCCACACACATTCAATTTATTTTTTGTTGTTTTTGCAAATATGTACTATTTTCTTAATAAGATGTATTATTTTGTTGTAATTGTTCAGAATTCTTAGGATGTTCATATATGTACTTATCAGGGAGAAACCAGTCAGAAAGAATACATTCAGTGAATACTTATTGAGAACCTACTATGTGCCAGACACTTATGTATTATTGGTGATACAGAAATGAACAAAGTGTGCACATATGCAGACCAATTTAGAGAAAATAAGAGAAGAAATAAAATGTAGTATTTTCAAAATAGATTTGTGTAAATACAGTGTGATATTCTCTCAAGCATATAATTTAACATTAACTAAAATATTGATAATTTGGGGTTCTACGAAGACACGTATATAACAAAAAATTTTACTTGGGATTACATAATTAATGAACTAACACTTAGATTGTTTAGATAAATACATTTTTTTCTTTTCTTTTTAGGGTCAGGGATTGAACCCAGGGATGCTTGCCAATGGAGCCATATCCCTAGAACTTTTTTTAAATCTTTTTTAAATTTATTTTTTTCTACTTTGAGACAGGGTCTTTCTAGGTTGCTGAGGGATTTGCTAAATTGCTGTGGCTGGCCTTGAATTTCAGATACTCCTGCCTCAGCCTCCAAAGTTGCTGGGATTATAGCCAGCACCACGCCTGCATAAATGTAATATTCTAAGTGCCCTAATGTCCTTTTGGCTTAGGATTTATTTTAAGGAGGCTAGACCAAAGATCTAAATTGATGAAAAAAAAGATGTGTATTGGGCTGGGGTTGTTGCTCAGTGGTAGAGCACTCGCCTAGCACGTGTGAGGCCTGAGATCCTCAGCACCACATAAAAATAAATAAACAAAATAAAGGTATTTTGCTCAACTACAAGTAAAAAAATATTTTTTAAAAATATGAGTATTAATGGATAGTTGATTTCTTTAATAGGTAGATGATGCTATAATAATATTTATATCATTGTTATTTGTTGTTTAAATAATTTTTGGCAAGTACCCACATGACTTATATTATTTCATTATTTAGTAAGTATTTGCAGTATATAATATTATTTTATTTTGAAATATGAAACTGAGATTTATAGTTTTTTAGTAATTTCCCAAGATATCAAAACTATTAAATTTTATAGTTGGCTTTCTTACCTACATTTTTGACTTGCTTAATTTCGCTTTATATTTATGTGACCTGATACTCTAGCTAAACCACTTGTGACACACTCCCTTCAATCTTCAACCATCATTTAGCCCATTTTCAGAAGGGTCAATTATCATCCCCCCCCATAGAAGTATTCATAAGAGAGAAAGCCATCTATTAGTTATCTTAGTCAGTTCTTGCTGCTTTGAAGAAGAAAGTGTTAGGAAGGTCCCTACTCATATTTTTCCTCATTACTCCAGACATAGCAGCCTTCCTGAATTGTAGCATTTTTCTCCCACTCAATGTTCAGCAATTAACAGCACTTTCTTATTGAAGTATTTACCAATAATGTGGGGACAATTCTAGAGTAACTTTTGAAATAATGATAAAAAGTATCATAAGGGAACATTTTTCTAGAATCATTCTCTGGCATAATGCTAAGTAATTTCCAAAAATTTTATTTTATTTCCCATAATTTAATTGTGATTTAGATACTATCAATTTGTGTTTTAGTAAAAACAAAAGAATTGAATTTGAGTAGGACTAAGTAACTTTCCAAAGGTCACACATACAGTGAATGATGAAGCTAGAATTCATTAATAACCAAATATAATGAAATAGAAGAAAAGACAAAGCTCAATTGATATACAGATTTAAAAGACAAATTGCAATTATAGTTGAATGCTCTAATTTGAATATATTTAATGTGAACTATTGTTATTAAGTCTAAAAAATTGTGCAGAATTATGATAACTAGGAACTATAGAATTTTGTCTTAAATAGGTTAGAACAAATATCCAGAAGAAGAAAATATGCAGAGAATACTTTGATAAGAATATTTTGTGCAGAAACTATGTTTTGTGTTGATAGAGATATGAATGGTATAGGCACTACAATCCAATAAAAAGATTTGTGATTAAAGGTAGAGCATGTTAATGTGTTTTAATAATATATCCAGATCAACATTTCTATATTTCCCTTATGATTTTAATAATAAGGTGGATGTAGGTTGTGCCAAAACTAATTTTTGTTTAGGTTTCAAGGACTTTCATCTCTCACAGATCATATTTCCATAATATTGAGTAATAATACTACTAAAATTTTCATGCTCAGTTGCATGTATTTTCTAATTTAACCATTACCATCACTGAATATTTGTGTATATATACATATATATATATATATATATATATGCACAAATATGACAATAAATGCATATAGTTATATAATAGTTATATAATATTTGTACATACAAAATACTTGTTTTATGTATTTTTCATATTTCAGCTTTGGAAAGTCAAGAAATTAACTCATCTAAGATAATGCAATTAGTAAACGATGGAGCAGGAATTGATAAATTATATTTCCTGCATATTCTACAGTCAGGGAAAATCTGTTTTCACAAACTGGGGATACTGCAATAGGATAAATTCCAGCTGGATGGCAATGTTCTTACACATGTAGTTGTAACTTGTTTCCTGAATTCAGACTCTTGTTATTTATTTATTTACTTATTTATTTTTTGCTTGGGTTATTGCAATAGCTTTCTCTGATTTCTTCTAGCTCCAGTCTACTCATCATAGTGAAAAATATCACTTTTTTGCTTAGAGCTCTTCAATATTACTCCAACACCTACAAATTAAATTCAAATTTTTAGTGTGATAAATGAAACCCTTCATAGTCTGACCACTATTTATCTTGACAGTCTCATCATCCATCAGCCACCTGGTACCATTTCCTCCAAATTTCTTACCATTTCTGACATGCTATCTTGTAATTCAGTTCTTTAGAATAGAATGTCTTTAAGTCCCTTTTTTTCCACTGAGTGAGAAACTCATACTGCTTTTTAAGACTCAATTATTACTTGTTCATAGAAGCTTTCATGAACTTTATATGCTCAGTCTCAAAGTAGTTATCATTCCTTCTGTACTTAAACAACTGTTATAAACTGTTATAGTATTCTGATTGATTTATCCATGTTTTTCTTCTCTTTACTGGGAAAAGCAGGGGATAGTGGACCAAATTTTATTAATGTCTATACACTGAAGATATGGCAAAGTTCAAGACATGTAATAGGTTCTGGAGAAATATTTACTAAAATAATTAAAGAAAGAATCAATGTTGGATGAATGGATATTTTAGAGAGATTAATGTTTTAAAATTCTACACTCATATTAAAAATAGTTTGGCAAAAACAAAGCAAACCCTTGATATATTTATCATCCATTTGAATTATTCAATTTGGGTTTCTGACTTTTCTATTTTCTTTTGTACAATGAAAAATATATTCAAACTTTTACAAATATTTTATATATGTAAGGAATAAGAAGGACTTCAGATAAGCAAAATTTGGGGATTTCTGATGAACTTTATGCTTGCCTTAATTATTGTATTTTTAATAGAGATAAGTTGTACGATTAAATTATGCAGAGTTATCTTTACTTTGCTGAAATGCATAAAATTTCTATAAGAAACAACAGGATATAAATTATGGTAGAAATTCTAACAGTGATTGATTTTTCATTTGTCCTAGACTTTCTGTTTCACAATGCCTTAGGAGCAAATGATCATACTGTAATCAGCTACCTATTGGTACTTGTTGTCTTAATAAAACATGGAATGTTGAGCATACTTCCAAGGCTCATTACTAAGGAACATGTGAAATTGTGCAGTTTATTTCTTCCCACCAGTAACTATTTTCACATGCAGAAAAAGAAATACATACATAATGGTTAGAATAATCTACATATTTTTATTTAAGGAAATAAATAATTGATTATATAAAATATTATATTCAGTTATGACCAAAGGTCAACTATAGATAACCATAGAACCTGTGCAGCCAAAGCAAATGAAATTAACGAAAACAGGAACTTCCCACAACAGTTTAAATGTTTTTTCATTTTATTACTATCCACTGAGTTTGGAGGTTTCAAAAATAGAATGCTTTCCTAATGAACTGATTTTTCAAAACCAACATTTTGTTTTGTTTAACCTTTTTATCCTTTCCCTTCCCATGTGAAACATAAAGCCAATAAATTTATCCTTGTTGGCAAATAACTTTACATACAAACATTGCCAAAAGTATCCAGAAAGATAAACAAATAGTAATATTATTTGACAGTTGTTTCAAAGGTGGAATTCCATAATTAAATAAAACAAAATCCAACTTGGCTCATCTATACACATATCCTCAAACTCAGTCCTGAAAGACATAAGGAAAGGTGTTTGCCATGTACTATTAACCAGATAAAGGTTAGTTTGGAGAAAATTTGCCCACATACTTTGTCACAACTTATTTGCTTCCAATGATAAATAAATATCACATTTTGTAAATGATTTTTTTTCAATATTTTGTCTTCAACAAAAATTTTATAAGTAAATAATACATTAAAAGAAGGACAGTGGCTGAAGCTATAGCTCAGTGGTAGAGTGCCTGCCTCGCATTTGTGAGGCACTGGTTTGATTCTCAGCACCACATAAAAATAAATAAATAAAGATATTGTGTCCAACTACAACTAAAAAAAAATTAAAAAAAAAAACAAGGACAAAAGTCTTGAGTATAGGGTTTTATGTAGCTCCCATTTAAAATCTATATATATGACTTACCCAACTAAAAAACAATATTTGAGTATCATGGAAGACCCTTCCATATGTCTTCCAGAATGATTTAATTACCTTCAAAAGAAAACATTATGATGATGCTTAATAAAACAGGATTTTGTATGATTTAGAATTTTATATAAATTTATTCTTTTATTCTAGTAATTTTCTTATAATACAATTATTGCAAAATTCATTTATATCATTTACCTGTGTGGTAATAGTCCATAGACTTTCATTACTAACTAGTATTTCATTTTATCATTACAGCAATATTTACTATATTGTTGATGAGCATTTGTTTCCATTTTAGAACTAGTATAACTAATGCTCCTTTTAAGCATCCTTTTTTGGTAAAACCATGAGTTTATTTGTGTTAGGTATTTACCTAGAGGTGGAACTGTTGAATCACAGTGTGCGCATACATCCAATGTTAGTAGATAATGCCAAAAACTTACAAAATTATTGTCAAAAAATAAATTATTGCCATTAGTATAAGAGATTATTCGTTGCTCTACCTTCTCACTAAAACTTGGCATCATTGGTCTTTTAAATTTTTGTTTTAGTTAGGCATACTGATGCACACGTATAATTCTAGAAACTCAGTAAATTAAGTCAAGAAGATAACAAGTTCAAAGCCAGACTCTGCAACTTAGACCTTGTCTTGAAATTTTTAGAAAGGGCTTGGAGGAAAAAAAAATGCAAAAGTATTGAAGAGGGATTAGTGGCATGAGGGAGTGGAGGATGTGGGGGTGGAGGAAGCGGGTTGGGTTTCATGGTTTTGTGATTATGTCAAGGTGTATTATGGTGTTGTATCAGAATTGAAAATAATAAAAATGGACTGGGATGTAGCTGTGTGGTAAACTCCCTACCCGCTGTGAATACTATAACCATTACTAAAAATAAATATAAAGTTCAACCATTTTGGTGAGTATGAATTGTTGTCAAATTGTGGCTTTTAGCCACAATTGTGGTTTGTTGGAATAACATATTTTTAAAAGGTTTATAGAATAATATTGTCATTAATTGATGTTTTATTGAAAATAACAAAAAATAACAAGAAAAAATAACTTCATGGTGTGCAATGAAGTTTTAATGAAAGTACAGGTTATAGATTGGCTAAATCAAGATAATTAAGATACAAATTACCTGAAATCCTCATATTATATATATATATATATATATATATATGTGTGTGTGTGTGTGTGTGTGTGTGTGTGTGTTGAAAACACACAAAAAGCTATTCTCATGATAATTCTTTAAATGAACAACATATTTTAATAACTATAGTTATCAAACTGTACAAATTTTGACAATAATTTTGTAAGTTTTTGGCATTATCTACTAACATAGTACAATAGAACTTTTCTACTTATTTCTCCTAAATAACAGTTTGTGTCTTTTGACAAATATCTCTATAATTCCCCACTCCTGCCCAGTCCCTGATAAATACCATTCTGCTCTCTACTTGTAGAAGTAGTAATATTTTAGATGGTATATGTAAGGGAAATAATTCAATGTTTTCTTTCCTTAACAGGCTCAGTTCACTTAGCATAATGACCTCCATATCCATTCAAGTTATATAAATGGTATAAAGATTTCTTTTTAATATAGTATAGTATTTCTTTTTCTCTCTCTCTCTAATATATAACTTATATTCTTTGTCCATTCATCCATTTATGGACATAGATTGATTCTATATCTTGATCATCATAAATATTGCTACAGTAAACATGGAAGTACAGGTATATCTTTGATATACATTCATTACATTATGGTCAAAACAGACCACTTGATATGATTTAATATTCTTAAACTTGATACAGTATTTCTGTGGCCTAGCACATGATCTGTTCTGGAGAATGTTCCATGCCTGCTTTAGAGGAATGTATATATTGCTGTTATTGGATTGAGTATTAATCTATGTGTGTTAGTTCCATTGTTCTACAATGTTGCTCAAATTCCAATGTTTTTCAGAATGAATTTATGTCTGCATGATTGCTCAGTGTTTTATGTGTAATTTTGAGGTGCTTTGTTATTATTGTATATCTCAGTTTTCAGATTTTTCAATAGTTTTTATATATTTTTAGGTACTCTAATGTTGAATGCATATGTGTTTAAAATTGTATCTTCTTAATCAATTGACCACTTTATCACTATATAATAATGGCTTTTTAGTTCTATTTTACGGTTTTTGACACAAAGTCTCTTTTATATGATGCAACTATACCTTCCCCTGTTGTTTTTTAGTTTACATTTGCATAGAATATTTTTCCTTACTGTCAGTTTCAATGTATAGGTGTACTTTAAGGTGAATTGAGTCTTTTCTAGGTAGTATAGGGGCTGGGTCTTATTTTTTTTATTAATTCTATTAGTCACTTTCTATATTTTATTAGAGAATTTCATCCATATACATTCAAGTTAATTATACATAAATATTTATTACTGCTATTTTTTCCTATTTGCTTTGTTCTTTTCATCCTTTCTCTTTGTGACTTAATCATTTTCTATAGGGGTATCCTTTTACTTCTTATTGCCTTATTGTTTTTCTTTGTGATCTACTACAGAATTTTGTTTTGTGGTTATCATAAGGCTTATATAAAATATATTACAGTTAGACAAGAATACTTTAAGGTAAAAACAATTTAATTTGATTCAGGCTGATTTTGACTATGAATCTGGTCACTGAGGCAGTGGAACCTTTGATCTGGTGTCTGACGAATGAGCATTCACTAAGCTGCAATATCATAAACAGCCAGGACATAGGCTAATCCTCAGTTGTGACTTGGAGCATGGGAATGAAAAGAGACAATTGCATTCACATCTGAGGTGTATTTATTAGCTCACTGTAGGGGTGATTCCAGTGTGTGATGTGTTAATGTGTGTAGTACAGCCAGAGAGGCAAGATCTAGAGTGTGAATATGCTCATAGGTACAGTGACTCCATGATCTAGTGTATTGGTGAACTGTTTATGGTGGCTAAGCTGGTGTGTGAATTACAGTTTTACAATGATAGAGCTTGGTGCAAGAATTCAGGGTCTTATCTAGCTTGCTATTGTGGTGGCTCTAATATCCGAGGCATGAAGTTTACACTGTCTCCCAAAGTTTCTACCATTTCTCAGTAGCAATACTGGAGACAAAGTCTTTAGCACATGAGCCTTTGGGGGACATTTAAGATCCCAACTCTTACATTAGGATGGAAAATTGGTTAAAATTAATGAATCAATGTTGATACATTGATTTAAGCCTACACTTCATTCAGATTTTATTTATTTTTTAAGTATCCTTTTTCTATTGCAAATTTCATCCAGATGGTCACATTATATGCAGTCATCATATGTTTCACAATTCTTTATATCTTTGAAAATTTTGGCCTCATCTTTTTTCTTCTTTCCTTCTAGAACCTTAATCAGTGCATAAACAATAGGCCTTCCCTCTATTTGTAATTCTCTTATATTTTCCTATTTAAGTCTTCATAACTTTTTGAAACTACTTGCTATTTTATTTATTCTCTCACTAGTATCAAATACATAAACCTATCCATTACATCTTACTTAATTTTACGATTTTATAATTTTATTAGGTCATATTTATAGTTTTCAATTCTGTCAAATTTTTATTTTTCTATTTTATTTACCTATTTTTCATAATTATTTTTATTTCAAATACCAAAATAACAGCCCTTCATTATTTAAGTAAGCCTTGGGTTTGTTTTTATCATCTCTCATTCTTTTTAATGTGCATTCATTTACTTTTATTTGAATATTAAGATATTACACAAATTCAGTTAAGTCTAGAAAATCATTAATCAGGGAATTATTCTCAAAAGGAAAGATTTAGATGTCACTATTTAAAGTTATAGAAATAAAATAACAATAGAAATAAAATAAGTTTGGTTAGTAAAAATTTCAGATCATATACATAATATATAAATCATATTTTATATTATTTAAACACACAATTACACACATACATACTCACACCAGCTATACAAATAAAATTTCTTTTAATAAATATAATAAAATTAATAATACCGCATAATTTTTCACGATGACCACAGGAGTGAAGTGGATGAGATCTCAAGAGTTTTTTTTCTTTATATTTTCTTTTTTTCTTTGTTCTTTTTAGTTATACATGACAATAGAATCTATCATTTATCTTGATTTTGTGGCACATGGTATAGTTGCTCAAATGTCTGATAACTTCTGTGTATCATCTATTTTATTTCAAAAATTATAGACTTGCTGGGTTGGTGGGCATACCTATGATCCCAGATACTTGGGAGCCTGAGTAAATCACAAGTTCAAGGCTAGTTTGGGAAACTTAATGAGACCCTGTTTCAAAATAAAAAATTAAAAAGACTGGTGACATATTTCAGTGTTAGAGCTCCCCTGGGTTCAATCCTTAGTGCTACAATATAGAAAATTAATTGGAGATAATAAGTGATATTTTTATGTTCCTGGAAGAATTATATATTTAATTTAAATGTATATTATAATTCTATCTAGCTATAAAAATCCTTTATCAATAACTCAATCAAGATTGATATTATTAACAAATGGATTATAGTATGTCTGTGGACTCATACAGTTCTAGTACTTTCTCCTTCTTATATTTCCACAGTATAGTTTAACTGGGACAGTTTCTCTTTTAAAAGCCCAGATCTTCAATATTGACAAGTCTTGGTGTAACTGAGTCTATTGGAAATACAATTGGACTTAGTCTCTTTATTAACTTCCAGAATCAGCTGATGTCTCTGGGAAAATGTTGCCCCATATGCTAAATTCATATCTATGGTTTTTCTCCTCTCTCACATATGAATTGAGAAATAATTCAGAAATCTCAAGACACTGATTAATCCACATAGATTTTATCATTATTTGACTTAATACTTTTTTAAGTTTTCAAACTGTCAATTTGGACTTAACACTCAGACTATCGTTTTCAGAAGCAGAGCACACTGCTTCATTTACACTGAGTACTACCTATTAAAGGTTATTTTCAAATTGCACCATTTGAGCTCACAATCTAACATTTGACTGAATCATAAAATGGTAGAGTTTTGGAAAATACAAAGGGAATTAAGTAGGAGTTTGAGTATGCCCTGTGGGATTGTGGCTATCATGTAGATTGCATCTGTTTTCTCTGTAGGAGAAAAAAGTGGGTGAAATCATTTATATAGCTTATGTAGTCTATTGACATTTTGTGTTGTCTTATCAGCCTCCAAATATTACAATGCAGTTACTACTTTCTCCTGAATATGTTCCTTATTCTTTTGAGTCAGACATTTACCAACTATACCTTAAACCATCTTTAACAAAGCCTAGTTTTTGATATTATGATTTATCATTAAATTCTCCTCATCAAAAGTTCTGTTAGCTACTGTATATTGATCATCTATTTTATATTGATCTTGGCTTTTTGTCTAATATGAAACTCAATTTTTCAAATAGCAGTAAATTTTAATCCATCATAAAATAGAAGAAAATGTTTGTTTTAAATCAAAAGAAAAAGAAATGAATTAATATTTATGAAATGGGAGCTATGTAAAAAAACATTTTGATGCATATTTTACCAACATAAGAAGAAAGTATTACAATATTTGAATATCCGTGGTGTCCTTCACAGTATAACTTCAAGTTTTATGGTTTTCACTACTGCATGTTATATCCTTAGATGGATGCATTTAATAGCATAGCACAAATTTTTAAGATCTAATTTGTCTAACCTTCCTATCAACTCTTGAGGTGTACACTATTATTCTTCTCATTTTACTGTTGAGAAAACTAAGACAGAGTATTTATTTAATTTGCCTGATTTCACACAGCTTGCTAGTTGTAGAACTGGGAGTTCAATCCAGATGTGTTCAATTTCAAAGCCTATGCTTTTAATGAATATAGAATAGGTCTCTGTAAGCTCATTTCTCTGAATGTGTTATAAACCTCCAAACATATTTTAAATAGTCAACATTTGATTATTAGTTAAGCATGGCTTTTTAAAAACTGATATTACATAGAATTGAAGAAATAATCTGTATAATGATGTGATTTCTTTCTTCTGGGTTCTTTATGATTATACTTCAGAGAAAAGGGGAAATGTAGTAACTAATTTATTCAAATGCAAGCATGGACAATTTTTATTCAAACAAATCAGAGCAAAAGTGAACACAAAAGACATACTACTATTTTTGGTGACTTAGACTATTAATCATAATTTAGTTCAGAAAACAATGTAATTCACATAGCTAATTTCATTATTTTAAAAAATTAATTAATTTCACTCTTTGGTCTATATCCAAAGGACTATACTATAGGACTATTACTATAGTAATTCAGACACATGAATGTTTATAGTTAATTTCATCTTTGTCTCAAGAAAATATAAATAATGAAATGTGTGTTACTATAATTGGTAATTTTTTACAAAAGTATCTATTCCAATAAACTTGAGTAAAAAAAGTTTTGTAGAAATGTATATTTAATTTAGATATTTTCCTCATGAATATACCATTTATGATACATTATGCTAAAAAATGGCTTCTAGATAGGGTTGTGGCACAGAGGTAGACTGCTTGCCTAGTATGTGTGAGGCATTGGGTTTGATCCTCAGCAAAACATAAAAATAAATAAAATAAAGGCCCATCAACAACTAAAAAAAATTTTTAATGCCTTCAATAGATCAAACTTTACTTTCTCCATGCAATCAAGTTTGGGTTAGATAAAAGTACCGAAAGTAAAGGCATTACTTTTACTTGGATTTCTAAGTAATTGTTTTAATTATATATGTTAACTTGAATAGAGATAAATGTTTATAAAAAGTAACATTCCTACATTTTCATTACAGAGTAAATATTTTACGACTGTGCACATTAACAAATCTAAATGAGCTCCTGTAACATAATCAATTGCAAGGTGATAATTTTTAATATAAAAATGACCGGTTGGTAGTTTTTTTATAACTGACTAGTATAAAACAATTATAACAATTTCCTTGATATAGGAATATAAAATGAGTAAAACACTAGGATACTAATTAAATTTTAAAAAATTAAATTCCATGATGAAATACAGATACAAATTTATAACAGTGATTATTTCAAATTTCAATCTCCTGACATGAGAACTTTATTAAATATAGTTCTATAGGTTTTAATAAGTTAATTCATGTATTATTAAAAAAGTAAATGGTCATTAACATCAGCAAAAATGGGAGAATAAAAACCTCCAAAAGCCCATTTTTCAATAAAAGTAGGTGGCATATACTCATAATTTTCTTTAGAAACCCTCAGAAAGTTAGTCAAAAGTTTTCAGAAACCAGGCAAATATTAACAAATATATCTTACAAAGAAATATTTTGTAGGGATTTTTACTTGTCTGAATTCACCTCTATATTCTTTTTTTTTATTGGTTGTTCAAAACCTTACAAAGCTCTTGACATATCATATTTCATACATTAGCATACATTAGCTTCAAGTGAGTTATGAACTCCCTTTTTTACCCCAAGTACAGATTGCAGAATCACATGGGTTACACATCCACATTTTTACATAATGCCATACTAGTAACTGTTGTACTCTGCTACCTTTCCTATCCTCTACTATCCCCCCTCCCCTCTCCTGCCATCTTCTCTCTCTACCCCATCTACTGTAATTCATTTCTCACCTTGTTTATTTTCCCATTCCACTCACAACCTCTTATATGTAATTTAGTATAACAATGAGGGTCTCCCTCCGTTTCCATGCAATTCCCCTTTTCTCTCCCTTTCCCTCCCACCTCATGTCTCTGTTTAATGTTAATCTTTTCTTCCTGCTCTTCCTCCCTGCTCTATTCTTAGTTGCTCATTATATCAAAGAAGACATTTGGTATTTGTTTTTCAGGGATTGGCTAGCGTCACTAAGCATAATCTGCTCTAATGCCATCCATTTCCCTGCAAATTCCATGATTTTGTCATTTTTTAGTGCTGCGTAATACTCCATGGTGTATAGATGCCACATTTTTTAAATCCATTCATCCATTCAAGGGCATCTGGGTTGGTTCTACAGTCTAGCTATTGTGAATTGTGCTGCTATGAACATCGATGTGGCAGTATCCCTGTAATACGCTCTTTTAAGGTCTTAAGGGAATAGTCCGAGAAGAGCAATAGCTGGATCAAATGGTGGTTCCATTCCCAACTTTCCCAGGAATCTCCATACTGCTTTCCAAATTGGCCGCACCAATTTGCAGTCCCACCAGCAATGTACAAGAGAACCCTTTTCCCCACATCCTCGCCAGCACTTGTTGTTATTTGACTTCATAATGGCTGCCAATCTTACTGGAGTGAGATGGTATCTTAGGGTGGTTTTGATTTGCATTTCTCTGACTGCTAGAGATGGTGAGCATTTTTTCATGTACTTGTTGATTGATTGTATGTCCTCCTCTGAGAAGTTTCTGTTCAGGTCCTTGGCCCATTTGTTGATTGGGTTATTTGTTATCTTATTGTCTAATTTTTTGAGTTCTTTGTATATTCTGGATATTAGGGCTCTATCTGAAGTGTGAGGAGTAAATATTTGTTCCCATGATGTAGGCTCCCTATTTACTTCTCTTATTGTTTCTCTTGCTGTGAAAAAACTTTTTAGTTTAAGTAATTTCCATTTGTTGATTCTTGCTATTAGCTCTTGTGCTATGGGTGTCCTATTAAGGAATTTGGAGCCCGACCCCACTATGTGTAGATTGTAGCCAACTTTTTCTTCTATCAGACACAGAGTCTTTGATTTGATATCAAGGTCCTTGATCCATTTTGAGTTAACTTTTGTGCATGGTGAGAGGAGGGGGTTCAGTTTCATTTTGTTGCATATGGATTTCCAGTTTTCCCAACACCATTTGTTGAAGATGCTATCCTTCCTCCATTGCATGCTTTTAGCCCCTTTATCAAATATAAGATAGTTGTAACTTTGTGAATTGGTCTCTGTGTCCTGTATTCTGTACCATTGGGCCAGCTGCCTGTTTTAGTACCAGTACCATGCTGTCTTTGTTACTATTGCTCTGTAATATAGTTTGAAATCCGGTATCGCTATACCGCCTGATTCGCACTTCCTGCTTAGAATTGCTTTTGCTATTCTGGGTCTTTTATTTTTCCATATGAATTTCATGATTGCTTTATCTATTTCTACCAGAAATGCCTTTGGGATTTTGATTGGCATTGCATTAAACCTATAGAGAACTTTTGGTAATATCGCCATTTTGATGATGTTAGTTCTGCCTATCCATGAACAGGGTATATTTTTCCATCTTCTAAGATCTTCTTCTACTTCTCTCTTTAGGGTTCTGTAGTTTTCATTGTATAAATCTTTCACCTCTTTTGTTAGGTTTATTCCCAAGTATTTTATTTTTTTTTGAGGATATTGTGAATGGAGTGTTTTTCCTCATTTCCGTTTCAGAAGTTTTGTCGCTGATATACAGGAATGCCTTTGATTTATGCATGTTGATTTTGTATCCTGCCACTTTGCTGAATTCATTTATTAGTTCTAGTAGTTTTTTTGTAGACCCTTTTGGGTCTTCTAGGTATAAAATCATGTCATCCGCAAATAGTGATAATTTAAGTTCTTCTTTTCCTATTTTTATGCCTTTAATTTCTTTCGTCTGTCTAATTGCTCTGGCTAGTATTTCGAGAACTATATTGAATAGAAGTGGTGAGAGAGGGCATCCCTTTCTTGTTCCAGATTTTAGAGGGAATGCCTTCAATTTTTCTCCATTCAGAATGATGCTAGCCTGAGGCTTAGCATAGATAGCTTTTACAATGTCAAGGTAATTTCCTGTTATCTCTAGTTTTTCTAATGTTTTGAACATAAAGGGATGCTGTACTTTGTCAAATGCTTTTTCTGCGTCTATCGAGATGATCATATGGTTCTTATCTTTAAGTCTATTGATGTGGTGAATAACATTTATTGATTTCCGTATATTGAACCATCCTTGCATCCCAGGGATGAATCCTACTTGATCATGGTGCACAATTTTTTTGATGTGCCTTTGTATCCGATTCGCCAGAATTTTATTGAGGATTTTTGCATCTAGGTTCATCAGAGATATTGGTCTATAGTTTTCTTTCTTTGAGGTGTCTTTGCCAGGTTTCGGAATCAACGTGATGTTGGCCTCATAGAATGAATTTGGAAGAGCTCCCTCTTTTTCTATTTCCTGAAATAACTTGAAAAGTATTGGTATTAATTCTTCTTTAAAGGTTTTGTAAAACTCCGCTGTATACCCATCCGGTCCTGGGCTTTTCTTGGTTGGTAGTCTTTTGATTGCTTCTTCAATTTCATCCATTGATATTGGTCTGTTCAAATTGTGTGTATCCTCCTGACTCAGTCTGGGCAAATCATATGTCTTAAGAAATTTATCGGTGTCTTCACTATGTTCTATTTTATTGGAATATAGGTTTTCAAGATAATTTCTAATTGTCTTCTGTATTTCTGTAGCATCTGTTGTGATATTGACTTTTTCATCCCGTATGTTAGTAATTTGAGTTCTCTCTCTTCTTCTCTTCGTTAGCATGACTAAGGGTCTGTCAATCTTGTTTATTTTTTCGAAGAACCAACATTTAGTTTTGTTAATTTTTTCAATAGTTTCTTTTGTTTCAATTTTGTTGATTTCCGCTCTGATTTTAATTATTTCTTGCCTTCTGCTGCATTTGCTGTTGTTTTGTTCTTCCTTTTCTAGGGCTTTGAGATGAAGTGTGAGCTCATTTATTTGTTGGCTTTTCTTTTTTTTGAGGAATGACCTCCAGGCGATGAATTTCCCTCTTAAAACTGCTTTCATTGTGTCCCATAGATTCCGATAAGTTGTGTCTGTATTTTCATTTATCTCTAAGAATTTTTTGATTTCCTTCTTTATGTCTTCTGTAACCCCTTGATCATTCAGTAACATATTGTTCATTTTCCATGTGATGTAGGATTTTCCCATCCTTCTTTTATCATTGATTTCCAGTTTCATTCCATTATGATCAGATAAAATGCATGGTATTATCTCCACCCCTTTATATTTACTGAGGGTTGCCATATGGCATAATATATGGTCTATTTTTGAGAAGGATCCATGTGCTGCTGAGAAAAAAGTATATCCACTTGATGATGGTTGATATATTCTATATATATCAGTTAAGTCTAGGTTATTGATTGTGATATTGAGATCTATAGTTTCTTTATTCATCTTTTGTTTGGAGGATCTGTCCAATGGTGAAAAATGTGTGTTGAAGTCACCCATAATTCTTGTGTTGTGGTCTATTTGATTCTTGAACTTGAGGAAAATTTGTTTTATGAACGTCACAGCACCATTTTTTGAGATGCATGAATATTTAAATATATACAAATGAATTGATAAGAGAAATCTTATTAACAGAATTAAAGGCAAAATACATCCCCAAAATAGGATTTCACAAAATTAAACATTATCACATGGTAAAAAAAAAATCTCAACACTTTAGGCATAGAAGGAATAATCCTCAACTCAATAAAGACCATATATTGAAGCTCACAGCTAAGATCATACATGGCAGAAAAATAGAACAGAAACAACAAAAGGATGTTCATTCCTATCTCTTTTTGATTTTAATTTGGAGGACAACTTTATATTTCTGTGTTTGTACATGATGTAGAATAGTACCACATGTGAAGTCATACATGTACCTAGGGTGATGATGTCCATCTCATTCCACAATCGTTCTTGTCCCCATGCCATTCTCCTTTCATCCCTCCCCTTTGCTCAATCAAAGTTCCTACATTTTTCCCTAGCCCCCCCATTATGGATCAGCATTCATTTATCAGAGAGAACATTTGACCACTGGATTCTTGGGATTGACTTACTTTGCTTAGCATGATATTCTCCAACTTCATCCATTTACCTGAAAGTGCCATAAATTTATTCTCTTTTAATGCTGAGTAACATTCCATTGTGTATATGTACCACAGTTTCTTTATCCATTTATCTTTTGAAGGCCATCTAGGTTGGTTCCACAGTTTAGCTATTGTGGATTAAGCTGCTTTGAATATTGATGTGGCTGTATCACTATAGTATGCTGATTCTAAGTCCTTTACTTATAGACTGAAGAGTAGGATAGCTGGGCCAAATGGTGGTTCCATTCCAAGTTTTCTAAGGAATCTCCATAATGTTTTCCATGTTGGTTGTACCAATTTGCAGTCCCACCAGCAATATATGAATTTACCTTTTTCTCCACATCCTCGCCAACACTTATTATTCCTTGTATTTTTGATAACTGCCATTCTGACTGGAATGTATAAGAAATCTATAAGAAACACAAACACAGTAGCCAAAAAACAAAGCAAAGCAAAAACTCAATTGAGATGAAATTTTACAGTAGTTTTGATTTGCATCTCTCTCATTACTAGAGAAATTGAACTTTTTTTTAATATATTTGTTGATTGTTTACACGCACATCAGAGCACTAATCTCCAGGATATATAAAAAACTCAAAAAACTTAAGGCCAAGAAAAAATAACCCAATAAATAAATAAGCTAAGAATGAACAGACACTTCTCAGAAGAAGATGCACATTCCATCTCTTCTGTTCAACATGTATTAGAATTTCTCACCAGAACAATTAGACAAAAAAATAAAATTAAAGGCATTGAAATTGGAAAGGAAGTGAGATTAACTTTGCTGGTGATAAAATCTTATATGTAGAAACCTCTAAATAATTGAAAAATCTTGCTATAACCAAAAAATGAATTCAGAAAAATAAAGGGCACAAAAGCAAAATATAAAAATCAGCAGTTATTCTTTAAATTACCAACGACCTATCTGAAAAATAAATTAAGAAATCAATCCCATTGCCAGTAACTTTAAAAATTAAAATGTTCATGAGTAAATTTATCCAAGGATTTGAAAATCTGTATACCCAAATCTATAAAACTTTCCACAAAGTAATTATATGCAATAATAATAAAGACTAGATATTATTAAAAGGAATGGAAGACTAGATATTGTTAAAAGGCCCATATTATGTGATGTTATTTGGTTGTTGTTTGTTCACTAAGTGGTTCTTGTATAGGTAGCTTGATCCACAGAATGGCAATGTTAAGAGGTAGTGGAACTGTTAATGGATATAGTAAGGCATAGTGGGATGTGATCATGTAGGTCATTATGGGCCCTGCCTTTGTAAAGAATTAATGTACTTCTAATGGGATACTGGTTCGTTCCTGGGATGTGAGTTATTATACAAGAGTGAGCCTTGTCCCTGAATCATCCTCTGGCCACCTGTCTTACCATGTGGTATCTTCAGAATTTGCTACTGTTATTATGTTACTATCTGCATTCAGGCTTTCACTAGAGCTAAACAGTATCCTATTACACACAGTAAAACCTGCAGAATTGTGACTAAATAAAGCCCTATTTTTAAAGTACCCAGGTTCTTATATTTTATTTTGAAAATAAAAGTATATATTCAATGCTTTACTTACCAAAATTCCAATATCTTTCTTCACTGAACTAGGAAAATTTACCAAAATTTGAAAAGAATCAAAAAAAAAACAATAGTTAAAGGAACTTTGAACAAAAAAAAAAGAAAGGTGTAGGCATAATACTACCTGACTTCAAAACATACTACAAAACCATAGTACTCAACCATCCTGGAATTGGCATAACTGCAGAATCTAACAAATGGGACAGAGAACTTATATTCATAAATATAAACTCACACATCTATAGCCAACTGGTTTTAACTAAGGTGATAAGAACATTCACTGGAGAGAGATCAGTCTTTTTAACCTTTGATAATGGGAAATTTGAATACCCATATAAAGAAGAATGAAACTAGATATATGGTATCTTTTATCACTCATCAGTTGATGGACATTTAGCTCCCTTCCCTTTCACTGCTTTTGAGAATAGTGCTACAATAAACATGGAATCTCAGGTATCTCTTTGAAATACAAATTTCTTTTTTTGATATTATAATTTGGATATCATATTAGTATTAAAGTTCTCTGAATGCTTTTATTTCAGTATTTGATGTTACAATATGTAAATCCCACTAGTAGTAAAGGTCATACAACAGCTATTTTATCAGTTTTTCATGATATAGTATGAATATAGCAGTAATAAAGGCCTCCAGCCAGTTATCATATTCGGTTTAGAGGTCACAGTATACATATTTTTAAAATTTTTTTTATTAGTTGCTCAAAACATTACAATGATCTTGACATATCATACATTTGATTGCCTAAATATGTTGAGATTTTAGGATTATTTGGGTTTAAATGTATGCATTTATAGTGTGAGAATAGTTGTTCTTTGGAAGTCAAGGAGGAATGCTGGGTTTTAGAGATGATTCATCCCACTAAATCTCATGTGGAGCCTATTGGTATACAATTAGCTGTCCTCCCAAAGAATAATTTAATTTACATTGGACCCTAGCTACTAGCATGGACCCTATGAGCTAAATGAGTCTCTTTTCTTTACAACATAATGACCCTGGTTATTTTGCTTTAGCAATGGCAAACAAATAAATACACTTTTCAAAAATCACAGAAGTCTTTAAATAGACAAATCACATAAAAGAGCAAACCTAGAAGTATCACTCTACGTGGCTTCAAAATCATTTACAAAGCTACAATAATCAAATAGCACACTGGGTTAAAAGCTGTCACATTGACAAAGACAAGAGATATAGATCTCACAACTAAACCTATGAATTTATGGTCAACTCATTTTTTTCAAAGGACCCAAGAACACACATTGGGCAAAAGACAGTAACTTCATATTATATGCTTCAGCAAGTACTGAGAAGCAATATTTTTTTTCAGTTTCTTAAGAAAAGGTAAAAGCAGAGGCAAAGAAAGCAAATATAATCCGCTGGATTGTACCAAACTAAAAAGATTCTGTTTAGGAAAGGAATAGATGAATAGTGAAGGGAATAAAGTAATAAAATAAAGTAAAAAAGTAATAAAAATAAAGTAATAAAAGCAAATAATGAAGAATAAAACAAATAATCTAAAAAAATGGTCAGTTAATGAGAGAGATCATCCCTCTGTTCTTTTCTTTTGAAAGAAAGATTTTAGCCAAGGGACATAGAATAAGCAAAAAGAGTTAATTTAGTAAAATTGAAGTATACTCCACGTGGAATGGCTGTCTCCCAGAGAGGAAAGTATGTAGGGTTATCCCCATGGTGGGTTGCTCTATTTAGTCTGAAACTCTTCCTCTTCATGTGTTATGTATTTGACATAGTAACTATGGTTTCTTCCCATGGCTTACTTCTTTAGTACTCTGCACATGCTCCAAAACTGGAAAGTGTCTTAGGCTGGTTATAGCCATTTCTCTTTTCTTTTAAGAATATAGTATCTGTTCCTGAGGGAGGCAGGTTTATTTATGAGAATTATTTTTATGTGGTGCTGAGGATCAAACCCAGGGCCTCATGCATGTTAGGAAAGTGCTCTACTACTGAGCTACAACCCCAGCCCTGGGCTCTGTTTTATATCCCTTCATACCATTCATGTCTAGCTACATACTTTAAGAAAATGAAGAGCTCAGTAGTGCAGGCTGTACTCCCACCTACTTGGGTTGCCAAGGCAGTAGTATTTTAAGTTCAAGGACAACCTGGACAATTTATTGAAGCCCTGTCTCAAAATACAAATGAAAAATGACTGGGAATATAGCTCAGTGGGCATCCAGTGCATCTCTGAGTTCAACCCAGTGCATCTCTGGATTCAATCCCTGGTACCGTGGAAATAACAACATAAACTAATGAAATAAAATAATATGGCCAAAGGTAAATAAACACTCTGAAATAAAGATATTCAAATAACCCAACAGATATTCGAAAATGCAAAAATTCATTGGTCATCAGGGAAATGCAAATGAAAACCACAATGAGATTTTGTCTCACACCTCTTAGAATGGCTGTTATCAAAAACAAAAATTGTAAGTGACATTAAGTGCATGTGTGGGAAAAAGAAAGTTTGTGCACTGTTGATAGGAATGTAAATTCATGCAGTTATTATAGGAAACTTTATGTACTTTCCTTAGACAACTAGAAATAGAACTGGTATATGATCCAGCAACACCACTTTTGTGTATATATGTAAAATTATTGAAATCAGTATGCCAAAGAACTATTTCCACCCCCATGTTCATCTCAGCATTAATTGCAATAGCTAGGATGTGGAAACAAGTGTTCATCATTAGATATATGGATATAGAATATGCTTTGTATATACATAATGGAATATAATTCATTCTTTAAAAAGAGGGAAACTTTTCAATTTGTGATGATGTAGATGAATGTAGAAAATATCATGTTTGGGGAAACAAGCCAGATACAAAAAAATAAATTAATACAGTATGATCTACTTTTATATGGAAGGTAAAAAATCTTGAACTTATAGAAGCAGAAAGTAGAATGATGGATGGGGAGAAGGGAGATGTTGATCAAAGGGTACAAGGTTTTAGTTAGAAATAATGTGCTTTGGTGATATATTGCACTAAAAGTTGACTGTAATAAATAAAAATGCATTATATATTTAAAAGTTGCTAAAATAGTGGATTTTAAATGTTTCAGCACAAAACATAGGTATAGAACATGATGGATTTCTTAGCCTGATTTAAACATTTCACATTTCAAACAAGTATCAAAACATCACATTATACTCTATAAGCACAAAAAATTATCATTTTTCAATTAAAAATAAAATGTATATATGTCTCATCTTTTGAAGATATTAGATTGTACTTTATTAAACACTGTAGTGAAAAAAAATAAATTTTCATGCTTAATTCAGGTTACTGGCAGTTGGTTGAGAACCTCTACAAGATACCATAGAGATAATTTATATTTTTGATTGTTTTATACACCTTCTCTGGATCTTTTTCAATGCCAGTTATGAAACTTTTTGTTTCAATTTTCTTTGTTATTTTTAAATGGTTGAATAGAGTCATTTTGACTAATTTTAACTACACCAGCTTTTTAATGTAGAAGTAACTCCTAAAATTACTACAAAAAATGAAAAAAAACTATATTCATAAGTGTGAAAGAGCACAACATTGATGAAATCATTTTATGTGGCTGAAAGGTGTTTTTAAGAAGTATCATGTACTAGGAAATATGTACCAAATACCTTTACACTTTTCAGTGATTTTAGTGTTCTAATATATTGCACATAAGGCACTTAGAGATTAATGAAAAATAGTAACAAATTTAAGAGGATGTATTTGGTAGAACACCAACAAAGTTCTTACCAAGGAAGAACTGACCTGAGGTGGGAGTGAGGATGTTAGGAATAAAGTAAAATTTAGAAAACTTTTCAGATTAGACATTTGTTATCTGATTATCTATATCTCTTAAAAAATAAGTCTAAAGAAAAAAAACTTGAGGGAATAAAAGTAATTTGGTATCAATTAGCCAATGTGTGACAGATAGATACCCTAGCTATCAAGAAGAGAAGTCAAAGTCTATGTAAGATATATGGTAACTGCCACCTATATTTATGAAAAAATAAGACTGATTTTATAAAATGTGTCATGTTGAACTACTGTTATGTTTAATATTCCTTATTTTTAAAAAGTTGGAAATGACAGAAAAGGTTCAGATTGGTAAGAAATACTTCATGTATCCCTTAAGTTACTCAAGTCTTTTTTTAATCAAGTTGTCTATATATTTTTCATTTTATTTATTTATTTATTATTTTTAGATAATAGACACATGATAATAGAATATATTTTGGTATATTATACCTATATGGAGTATGACTTATTTTGATTAGGATCCCATTCTTGTGGTTACACTGGCTATATATGCATGATGTGGAGTTACACTGGTTATGTATTCACATATGAGCATAAGAAAGTTATGTCTGATTCATTCTACTATCATTCCTATTCCCATTCCCCCTTCCCTTCATTCCCCTTTGTCTAATCCAATGAACTTCTGTTTTTCCCTTCCCTCTTAATGTGTGCTAGGATCAGCATATGAGAACTTAATCTTTTAATACTGTGTCTTATAATTCCACCTACATCTACCAGAAAATAACAATTATGTATCCTTCTTATAATTTATGCATAATATTATAAAACCACAAGACAGGAAACCAACTGACATATCTTTGGAAGATTGAATAAAAAGATAATAATGAATAATGCTGTAGGATGAAGTTGGTTATTTCCATGGCTGTAAGATAAATAACTTGAAGAATTCAGTTCAAAAGAAGTTGCCTTTTGTTCCTTCATATCAGTGGTTTTCTCAAGCATTTCTTAGTCTTCCACATGTTCAAATTTGGCAGACTTCTTTAGTCATATTTACTGATCAGACTACTGGCACTGAGAAATGAACATTTAGACACATTTGGAAAATGAAAAGAAGAGGTGGTAATAATAAATAGACTTTCACCTTCATATCTTTAACAAATCCCAACAGCCAGAATTTATAGAAAATGAGATGTAATTTGTTGTAATGAGACACTTATCCTTTTAATGAAAATAAGTGAATAATAGTACTATTTAGTGCTTGGAAGCAATACATAATGGTTTAATAAATTCATTAATCTTTCATTTGCTGTGGCTGTTTTTCTTGCTTTGTGAAGAATGAGTTAATATTGTCAAAACATGTCATTTTCTTCCAAATTTAATGGATTGACATCAGTGCATGACAAAATTGGATGTGGGATATGCTGAGGCAGGAGAAAATATAACTAAACATATTCTATCAAGACACTCTTAAAAACTGTTTTCCCTGATTTCCAATTTTTTAATTTGCAATCATTACAGTCTGTTTTTCAAATTTGCTAAAATGATGCATAATTTCAAAAATTATGACACAATGTTTTACACACCAAATGGAAAAAATATCCCCTTGAATCCTTCTGGTTCTGAATTCAAATGTGTATTTCCTACTTCTTGATAAAATGTTGATATTAGGTAGCTTAAATACCCATGTACCACAGGATATGTAATTTCAAACAGCATTTAAAACTTTCAGTCATGTTTTAGATAAATAATAACATAATCTACTATGCAATGAAACCTTTTAAATCACCCACCTCAACTACCCCTATTATATTTTTAGAGAAACGAATGGCAAGTTTAAGTGATTTACCTGAGTATCCCATGTCTTAATTTTTCTACTGCATTTGTTGCTATTGTCTATCAATAATCTATTCTGATTCACGTGGCCATAAGTTCTAATGGAATAGTTTAAAGGAATATGCAAATTTAGATATATATTAATCAAGAAATAATTAAAATTATGATGACATCAATATGTAGGAAATATTTGTAGGGAATGATCTGAAGTGATCTAAAGTTGTTTCAAGAGGAAAAAAAAGGATAAAGTGAAAACTGTCTAAAATTACACTTTTCCCTTTTTGTAAATTACTTTGAATTGGAAACAATGGTTATTCTTCTTAAGAGGACTTAAAACAGTGATCCATCCATATCAATAACCTTATGGCAATATGTATGCTGCTGAATTTTGACTAATTTGTAAAATATACCATTTATTCTACAAAGTAAACATGCATTTTAAAGAAAATTTCCTGAGATACAAATTCAAGCCAAAGAATTATTTTGTATTTCATGAGGTCATGGCATTAAACAGTTTTAAAGAAATACTGACATGTCCCAAATACATCAAATGAATAGTATAATTTTTAGATTTCTTGTACCAAATATCATGAGATATATTGTAGTAGTGATATTATCATGATTTAAAATTATTTGTTCTGTATTGTTTTGGGTATTTCTCATATCTTCATGAATGCTTCTGATTTTTTTCAGTTTTATGCTACAGAGAGATGATAAGCTATATAACACTTGTAAGGTACTTATTTTAGAAGTAGGTCCTGTGATTCAGGTGCATTAAATGCCACAATTATTTTCCACTGGCATTTTACCCTCTTTTGATGGAAAGCCCATCTAATCAGTGTGTTTTATGGTGAATATTATGACTGGTATAGTGAAGAGAGGATAGTAGGTGACAAGAAATCAGAGATTATCTTCTTTATGCATTTTACTCAATGTATTTTATTTACTAATCCATATAAGAAAATGGAACAAGTCAGTAAAATGTCACCATAACATTATAGTTTATTCTTCTGCTTTGCATTAATTTTGGCTTAGTATATTATAAGGAATTGTTTTGGGTCTTATGTGAATACTTTTCGATTTGGAAAAAAATATTTGTCTGTCTTTTGTATGGTGGGAGGTACAAAGGCATTACGAAGACTGAAAGACACTATCAGAAAAGAGCAAAACCACAAAGCACTGCAATATTTTTTGCATAAAAATAAACTTTTATTACTTTGGTTGTAAACATGAATTAGGATAAAATGTGTTGTTCAAAAGATGCTAATAAAACTAAACTAGAGAAATAATTGTGATGAAACTTATGTCTCATATAAACATAAATATAATAGCTATTATTCTTTTTGTCACTTGCTTTTTGAATTTGCCTTATAATTCTCATTTTTCTTTATTCCAATTTTTTCTCATCTTAGTTACTGTGAATAAAATTATTAACATAAATTCTATTTGTCAGGACTAGGATGTAGGACTAGTCACTTAAAGTTGAATAACATTTCTAATTTATTAAAAAAAGAAGAATGATTACAAGTAGTAAAAAGAGCACAAATGAAGTATGTCAGATAAAATATGCATTCATCAACTAAAAATGTGTCCTCAAAGTAAATTCAACTAGAATTATTTCTTTAAAAAGTTTACAGAAAAGCACTCCTATATTATGCAAATTACTTCTAAACTGGTTTGTCTTGGGTTTCCAAATTCCATAACTAAAATTGAGGAATCAAATATTTCAAATGATGACTAAATTTCAGGTCACTTGAACAGATGCTATGTTAAACTGTATGATGAATTGATTTAAAATTTGAAACGAATTTCATTTTGTATATATTCAGATTTACATGAAATCAACAGTTTGGGCCAGAATGTATGCTATTCTATAATAATAACTCACAGAACTTGACACAAGGCTAGACTCAGAGTACTTTTTTGACTGATTTGAAATAAATCACCTGTAAAATTCTATTACAGAGTTTGAACAAAAATCTTCTCCAGTCTGATCTGCTGTGCCTCAAATTAAGTATGCAGTCCTCTGTCATGAAAATAACCACAATGTTGATTCATTAATTTCTCCTCACCATTTAAAATCTGAGATCCAACTCATCTTTTTTACAGTTACTTATTGTGGTAAATGTCTCCAGTTGCTCCTTTTTAATATACTGCTTATCATTCAATGAACAGGTTTCATTTTTTGAACATATTACTATACTCTCTTATGTATCATCTCAATCTATGGGGTGAAGAACAGCTCACTCTGAGACAAAGCAAAAATTTAAAGGGAATTCTCAGTATTACTTATAGCTTCATATACTGAATTCACCTAATCCAAATTAATCTGTTTTCAGAAGGTCATACTGTTTGATTCCTACTACATTGCATTATTCACTACAATATGTCTGAATGTTATGGCCTATGAAGAGAACTCATTCTTTTGAACTTAGAGAAATAAATTAAGATGATTTCCCAAACATAGGACATAAATTAAATATTTGATCTTCCATTTATAATTTATGTCATATTTAAATGTTCAAACTCTCCATATATAAGAACTGAAAAAATTAATTATATAAAATATTTATATAAGAAGTTCTGCATTGTATCAGTTTCTATGTAGACATTGAAGTTCAAGGTATCACTTGAAAAACAATTTTATAACTATAGCTGATCAAATTTTCCAAGGCTGATGTGAAATATAATAATGAATCATGTTCCCCTGCATCAGTCATGTTTTATTACGTTATTGTCTCCTAATCAAAAATAAATGCATGCAATGAGATTGAGCATAACACAAGGGAAGAGAGCAGCCATGAAATTTAAAAATATTGTAATGATAAATATGAGGCAGTAGAAATACAGGCCATTTGGGAAAGTGCTTATGTAGTTATGCTTAAGAAAACTTTTGCTTTCTTCACTGCAAATATAAAATACAAAAGTAAAGTTCCAGGAGTCAGAATTGTTTGCTTCCACAGACTATATATGATTGTCAACACAGCAAACATTTACTCTTCACCTCTTGTTACAGTCATAATGGATTTATTCATTTAACATTATTTTTTATTGTTTTGGCAAAACAAAATAATGAGTGGTAAACTTGTATATCTATAAGGAAGACAAATTAAAACTTTAAAAGATGGAGCACACAGGCATCAAAAATATAAACAATAGTGTACTTTTGGAATATATTATTTTCCTTAATTTTTCTTATGAGTTTTGTGTAGACAGTTTTGATGAATAGAGAACATTCATCTATATGCATTTAAAGTCAAGATAATGTGTTATTCACATGAAATAAATTTGTCATTGTTAGTTGAGTTAACAAAAAACAAATGCCATGAAATAAAACTGTTTGCATGTCTATCAAATAAACTCATCATTTCTCTAAAAGGCAAAACTATATCATGAATTTCATGGCTGTTAATACATTTCACTTTATTTAAATATTCTGAATGTCTTTGAATCATTTAGTAGAGATTGGATCTTTCCACAGATTTAACTGAACCAACCTCTTTGGATGAGCAAATAACAGGTAGAATTTGAAACTAAAGTAGAAGTGTGATAATTCATGAAGTTTTATATCATCATCAGTAATTGAACATTCAAATCACACATTTTTAGCAAAATCAAAGAAAAATTTAGTGTATTATCACTTAAAAAATGCACTTTTAAATAACATTTTTATCCGAACCTTCCTAGCACATATCTTTTTTAAAATTTTTTTTTCCTAAGGAAAATAAATGCATTAGAAACAGTGGAGCTACTAGAAGCAGAGCTTCTTAAACCAATGTATTATAAACTTCAAATGAACATACATTAGTGAGAACTGCAATAATCTAGGGGAATTGCAACCAGCTATATTTAAAAAATTATAATCAAATACAAAATATCAGAGACCAATGCAGAGTGTTTTCATTAAATATAACTTTTGGTTCTGAGTGTGTTTATAGATTCTCTATGTGAAATTCTTTTCATGGGCCAAGGGAAAACAATTTTTAAAACCATTGTCCTAGTCAATGAAAAATAGTTTCTGTTATCCATAGATTCATGGCCAGGCAAATGTGACCTCAGCATGAGACAAAGGTGGTTTTTATAAAGACCTTTCATGCTTGCTCCTGTCCATTTTGAGAACAGGATGGAACAATGAGAGTGAACCTGAGGTGGATGTGCCCCACTGGTGTCAAATCATTTCTAAACAGTCAAGAGATAAATGTCAAGTCTTGCATGCTCTTTCAGAACTGCCTTCACTCACTGAAACCACTCACTCCTGTGGGGACAGCTGGGTGGCAGTGGCAGCAACTCTGCCATTTACAACACGAATGCAGTGGGATCCCTTGATACTAAGAAGGTGCCCTGAGTCACCTCAACTTATATCATTGCTAATTTTAAAAGCCTATGTTATTGAAAAAAGATAGCATATTTTGGACTCACTGCTTCCTGTAGATGGAACCAATTAGTAATACTGTTACTGTGAAGAAAGAGTTTTCATCATTATTTTCCCTGTGTGTATCCCAAAATTGTATACTATTTATTGTCTTTAGTTGATAATTCAAAATAATTCATTCTATTACCCATTTTAAAACAGAAATGAAAAAAATCCCCAACTGATACTTCTGTGAGCTATTTCATTTTTCTTGAATAGATAAAGCTATTTTCTATTTCTGATAGAACAAAAAGTTCTAATAGATTTTTAAGGCAGTAATATAAATGGAATAAATGGTGCTTTCTTCTAATAGGTCAGAGAAATTCCATGAGACAACATGTATCACTTTGAACAATCTAATATAATCCCATTTTTCTAAATAAACTAGCTGAGGTGGTTTTCCTTTAACTACAGTTCTTTTATAACCATGACTTACTGTTAATAACACTTGACAATTTCTTGTAGCTTTACAAGGCAACATGACTTTCAGTTCCTATGGACAACATATCAGTTGTGCTTCCTCCAAAACTGTTAGTGTATATACAAACCAATGTGACTCACTTTTCACAGCCAAAATGTTTCAGTATGGAATTTAACTTGTACTGTATTTTCATTTGCTAACACAAGATTATTATCTAGTTTCATGTATGTTTATCTTATAATTCCATTTTTCCTTCTTTACATTTAACTTTCTTTCTTAATGTATTTATTGCATACATGACAATAGTGGAATGTCTTACATGTAACTTTCTAAGAACCTTACACAATTTTATTTTAAAATAGTCAGCTTCCATTCCACACATACTCATTTAACTATAAGGGTGTATGATACAGTGTTATTTTCTTTCCCAGTAAAGAACATGTAGCAGAAATGGGCCAGTGATCAAGCATTATGGTTATGTATTCATCTGTTAAAGGAAATATGGAACAACAATGTTTTGTGATGAAAGCATGCTTATGAAAAGAACTGGTCTCTGACCTTATGTATAATGTTGAGAAAGCACCCTAGACTCACTCATCATTGAAAATTTGTTTTATTTAATTCCCCACAGTGGTTATAAAGCCAAAATAAAATATGTGAAAGTATTCAAATTGTCTATAATATTCTGTACATATCAATGGCTTTTATTGCCTCACTTTCTGTATGTGACTCTTTGTGCATTTATAAAAAATGTTATCTTGCTCAGTAATTGTACTGGATTTATTTTTAGGATATAAATAAATGACTAATTTTTCTCATAAGAATAAAAAGCAAGAATATATGAGAACCTTTTCCAAAAATTAAATAAGTAGGAACATTAATACATGGAAAAGACCTGTATTTGTAAGTTTATCTATAAATGATTGATGTTCCCTAATCATGTCATTTTCCTACCCTTTACTATTGTCTTTTGTATATGCCATTGCTTATGCTCCATATTACCTTCCCATACCTCCACTATTTATCTTTCATACTGTGTATGAATATGTCTTTCATAAGAAATAATCTTCTTCTGGATAGAGTAGGCTAGATTGCCTTTTAAGTCACTATTTCTTAAAGAACATTTTACAATTGATTCTATTTAATTATACATAACATTAGGACATATTTTGAAATAATTATGAAAGTGTGGAATATAATTTGCTTTAATCCAATTCCTAGCACTTCACCCCTCAACCCTCCTCGACTCTATGGATCTTTGAACATTATATATATAATATATATATATTAAATATATATATTAAATATATATATGTAATTTTTAATTAGTGTCTTATGGATATACTTCAGGAGCAGGTGGCAAAATTTTTCTCCCATTCTCCCATTAATGTTGTGATACCCTGTGGTATATTCATGTGTGTACATATGAAATTCAGTCAGATTCAGAGCACTGTTCTCCCCTTATTGTGTCCACCCTTCCTGCCTCCTAGCCCTCTTCTTCTACTGATCTTCTATTTTGATTAAATACACTTCCTTTTTTTTCTTGTTCTTTCCCCTATCTAGCTTATTTTGGGTGAGTTTATGCATATCAGAATAAAAATTTGACCTATGACATTTTAGGGACTAGCTTATTTCATGATAGTCCCCAGGACCATCCATTTACCAGCAAATGCCATAAATTCATTTTTCTTTATGGCTGAATAATATTCCATTATATATATATACCTCATTTTTCTTTATTCATTCATTTGTTGAAGGGAAGCAAATTTCATTCCATATAGCTATTGTGAATTGTGCAACTATAAATATTGATTACCTGCCCCCCCTATATTATGCTGATTAAAGTTTTTTGAATATATACTGAGGAATGGGATATCTGGGTCATAACAGTGGTTTCATTCCTAGTTTTTTGAAGAATCTCCATAATGCTTTCCAAAGGAGTTACACTAATTTGCAGCCCCACCAACAATATGTGAGTGTCCATTTCTCCCACTTCTTGATCAACACATATTGTTATTTGTGTTCTTGATAATTGCCATTATGACTGGAATGAGATGAAATCTCAATTTAGTTTTTATTTTATTTCTATAATTGCTAGAGATGTTGAAAGTTTTTTAAACTATATTTATTGGCCATTTGTACTCCTTCTTTTGAGAAGTGTCTATTTAGTTATTTTGCCCACTTATTGATTGGGTTGTTTGATTTTTTGTGATTTTTTTAAATCTTTGAATTTTCTGGTATTATTGACTTCAGGAGCAGGTGGCAAAATTTTTCTCCTATTCTGCAGGCTCTCTCTTTATGCTCTTGTTTCCTTTGCTATGCAGAAGCTTTCTAGTATGATGTCATTCCACTTATTGATTTATTTTATTTTATTCTATTACATCAGTCTTTGTACCTGTTTTGGTGCTAGTTTTCATGTTATTTTTAGTACTCTAGCTCTGTAGAATAATTTGAGATCAGGTATTGTGACTCCTTTATCATCAATCACTCTTTTTGTTAAGGATTGCTTTGTTTATACTGGATCTCTTACTTTTCCAAATGAATTTCAGAACTTTTTTTTCAAGTTATGTGAAGAATGTCATTGGTATATTGATGGGAATTGCATGAATCTGTATATCATTCTTGATAATATGGCCATTTTGACAATAGCAATTATGACTATCGAAGAACAGCAGAGGTCTTTCTAAGCTCTTTTTAAATTTGTTTCTTTAGTGTTCTATAGTTTTCATTATAAAGTTCCTTCATTTCTTTTGTTAAAATGATTCCTAATTATTTCATATTTTGAGGTTATTATGAACAGAATAATTATTCTAATTTCTTTTTTATCAGATTCATTATTGTAATATATATCCTGCTATTTTGCTAAATTCATTTATCAGCTCTAGAAGTCTTCCAATGGAGTTATTTCAGTCTTCTAAATCTAACATCATGCCATCAGCAAACATAATTTAAGCTCTTCTTTTCCTTTTGCATTGCTTTAATTTCCTTCTCTTATGTGTTTGCTCTAAAGTTTCAAGGAACATGCTGAATAGGAGTGGTAAAAGTGGGCATCCTTACCTTGTTCCTGTTTTTAGAGGAAATGCTTTCAATTTTTTTCCATTCAGTTTAATACTAGCCTTGGTTTATCATGTACAGCTTTTACAAAGTTGAGATAAGTTTCTTCTGTCCCTAGTTTTTCTAGTGTTTCAAATATGACTTAGTGCTATAATTTGTCAAATGCTGTTTCTGTGTTTATTTAGATAATCATGTGATTCTTGCCCATATCTATTTATGTGATGAATTACATTTATTTATTTGCATATGTTGAAGTAAACTTGCATCCCTAAGAAGAATTCCACTTGACTATTGTGCATTATCTTTTTAATGTATTGTGTGTGTGTATGTGTGTGTGTGTGTGTGTGTGTGTGTGTGTGTGTATGTTTTGCCACTATTAAGACTTTTTGCATCTGTGTTCATCATGGATATTGGCCTGAAGTTCTCTTTCCTTGATATATTTTTGTCTGGATTTGGTATCAGGGTTATACTGGTTTCATGGAAAGAATTTGGCAGTTTTTTCCTTTTTCTGATTTACAGAAGAATTAGTTCTTATTTAAAGGACTAGTAGAACTCTGGGAATCCATTCCATCCTGAACCTTTCTTCTTTGTTGGAAGGTTTCTGACAGCTGCTTCAATTTCATGGCTTGATATTCATTTCTTTATGTTCTCTACATCTTTATGGTTCAATTTTGGTAGGTCATATATCTCTAGGAATTTGTCCATGTCTTCAAGATTTTCTAGTTTATTGAGTATAAATTATCATAATAGTTTCTGGTGATCCTCTGGATTTCAGTAGCGTCTATGTTAGCAATTCTTTTTTCTTCTCTAATTTTGTTAATTTAGTGTTCTCTTCCTTCCTCTTGTTTAGTTTGGTTATGACTTTATCAATCTTTTTTTATCCTTTTAAAAAACCAACTCTGTTTTGCTGAACTTTTATTCTCAATTTCATTGATTTTGACTCTGTTTTTAATTATTTATCTTGTACTTATTTTAGTGTTAGTTTGTTATTTTTCTAAGAACTTGAGTTATAATTTTGATTATTTAGTGGATATATTTGTATTAATTTAATATATGAGATCAATGCTACAAACTTTCTTCTTAGAACTGCCTTCATATTGTCCCAGAGATTTTGATATGCTGTATAACTGTTATCATTTACCATTGTGGATTTTTAAATTTCTCCCCTGATTTCTTCTGCTACCTATTCATCATTCAAAAGTGTATTATTTAATCTCCAGATATTATAGTGATTTATATTTTATAACTTATCGTGTATTTCTAATTTTACTTAATTATGATCTTTTAAAATACACATCATTATCCCTTTTTTGTAATTGCTAAAATTTAATTTGTGACCTAAAATATGGTATATTTTTAAATATGTTTCATGTTCTTCTGAGAAAAAGTAAATTCAATCATTGATGGATGAAATATTTTATAGATGTCTGCTAGGTCCATATAATTAATTGTGTTTTCTTAGGCTGTGTAGAATATTTGATTATGTCTGGATGATCTCTCTAGGGATTTGAGAGGTAAGTTACAGTCACCCAGTATTATTGTATCAGATAATAAAAAATTCTTAATATTAAGAAGGGTTTTATTGGTTCTTTTTATTTATACATGACAGTAAAATTTATTTTGATATAATTATACAAACATGAAATATATCTTATTCTAATTAGGATTCCATTCTTGTGTATGCACACAGTGGTGAGATTTCACTGTGGTATAATCATATATGTACAGAGGAAAATTATTTTAGATTCATTCCCTTGTATTTTCTTTTCCTATCTATTCCCCCATCCCTTCCCTTTAGTCTCCTTCATCTAATCTGCTTAATTTCTTTTCTTCCCCTCCTGTCCCATGTGAGTTAGCTTCCACATATCAGGAAAAAATTCAACTTTTGGGTTTTGGGGACTGGCTTATTTCACTTAGCATGATGGCCTTCAAATTCATCATTTATTGGAAAATGTCATAAAGTTGTTTTATGTTCACAGATACACCATTTCTTGGGGCATAAATATTTACAATATTTTGTTGTTGTTATTGTATCATTCCATTAAGCAGTATAAAATGATCTTCTTTGTCATTTCATAGATTTTTTTAGATGTGTGCTAGGTCCATATTATTAATTGTGTTTTTTAGCTGTGTAGAATCTTTTATTATGTCTGATATGAGAATAGGTACTGTTGGTTGTTCATGACTACCATTTGAATGGTGTGTCTTTTCCCAAACTTTCACTTACAGTCTCTGGATGTCTTTGCTTGGGAGGTGGGTCTCTTGTAGACAATGCCCTATCACTCACCAGTTGAGACCATGTGCAATTCTTGGAGGCAAATCAGGCTGGGAGCTGTTGCTCTCTGCTGCCTTGTACCAGGCAACTTTACACCTTGATTGTCTACCCTCTAGCAATGGCAATGATTTGGATGCCTTGCCTTAAGCTTCCTGGGGTACTCAGGCACTTTGTTCCAGTGGCTTCTGTGGGCTGCTTCCATTATCCAAGAAGCAGACCTCTATGTCATTAGATAATTCAGGAACATTCCCTTTGATATGGCCTTGCTCAGACTGTGGGTGTGGTGAAATGGAACCGTTCTTCTAGGTTTCTTAGGACTCAGACAATTTCCCATGGTGCACCCACCCAATGTCATTGGTCAGGGTTGGTGTGGTCCTGATGGATTCCTTTTTCTTTCTTCAGGGCCAAAAGTGCTTTGCTGCTCTGTCTTTCTGAGGATGAGTGTAGCGCTGGGTTAGTTGCTATTCTCCCCACAGGTCTGCTTCACCCCACTCCCCTTGTTCAACATCAGAAAGGTTCAATGACTTTCAGCTAATAACGTCCTCTAGAAGTTCTTTCTTGCAGGATTCTTAAGAGATCCCACTGGAGGAAACTTTCTTCTGGTTTAATTTGCAGTATGAACATGAGAAGATACTGTGTTGATTTAAGGAAGAAACTAGTTGGCTAAGGGCTCCATAAAATGGCTGTAGAACATGGCATAACTTTCTATTCAAGATTTGGTGTCAGACTGTTTGATTCTGCTTCAAACACATTTCTGTTTGTGTCACATTTTAATTTTTTCTACTTTTCCAAATGTTTTTTAAGTGGGCAAGTTTAAGAGTTTTTCTTCTCCTTCTTTCTCTCTCTGCTGCCTCTCCCCTGTTCCTTCAACCTGGTTTGATTTCAGGGTTAGAGATCTCTGTGCTTATTTTCTACACTGCTAACCGATTTTCAAGTCTCTCCATGTCTCAAATTTTGTAATATTGAGTCTTATAGTATTTATTTTGTCACCACCTCTCAATTCTGCTTCTCCTTAAGTGCCTCATTTATATGTTGTGAGGAGATCAGGACTCACTGCCCAGCTCACTTCTGCCAACTTTTCAAATCTCCTTTACTGTTACATCTTTTAAAAATTCTGAGTCTGCTCTCCTATTTTTATGTAACCCACAACACATTTAAAATAAAATTTCATTTAGTTTTCAACAGTGGAATAAAATTTAATATGAAGAAATAGCATTTAAAAAATATTATTTGGTAATTTATCAATCATAAAACCTTCGGAATTATATAATTTTATTTCCTCAGTTTCCAAGCAAGAAATTGGAATACTAAATAGAAGTAACTTGCTTGAGTTTACAGTATGCAGAACTTTGTGGTCTGAAGATGCCTGTGTGTTCCATTGCTTCCTAATGTGATAAGGATTATTGACTGAGACTTATAAAATTATATTTGTGATGTAGATTTACCAGGAATACCAATATGCTGATCTTGCCAAAGCAAAGTATTTCAAATTCCATCAAGCCAAATTCTAACTGATGAGCTCAACTTGGTAAAGTGCATATTAATAAGTACAGAGTAAGGTACTAATGTAAGGTACCTAATGTTAATATTTTACAAAAATGTGTTGACAGCAAATTTAGCTTCTTATGGTGTAGTTGAAATAGCTTAATATCCTGGAACAGGTTAGATCTCAAGCCATATAGGTATATTATAAAAATAATATCATAATGGTCTTTGAGAAATGCCTTGATATTAATATTTTTACCTCAAGTAGATGGACAGAATTTCCTTCATGAATGAAAGAGGACACACACTATCCTGTTATATCATTTTTGGAAAAAAATTGACTTTTAAAATAGCAAGTGTCTATAGAAAGGTACTAATTTGCTTTCACAGAGCTTAAAATATATCTGCCTCTATTTTTATTTAATCAACATCTATTGAGACCACTTTGATTTAGAGTCCATTACTGAGTGTCACATGGAAAAAAAACAAAAACAAAAGTCTATGCTTAAAATGTGCTCTTTACTTTAAATTTATACTGAATTTTTTATGAGAAAAAAGATCCTATAAAACTTAAGAGAGTGAAAACTACTGTTGTTATTTTCCAACATTTTTTACTTCACTTTTTTTAAAAATCAAAAAATGATGACTAACCTAATTCTTAGAATATTTTATTTTACTATTGTTATCATTATTAAATATCTAAAACACATTAAGAGGATAGATTAGATTATAATATTAAAAATACCCAGGTATAATAAAACACAGAATTAAAAAATCAATAGTTTAGAACTGCTATGAAATTGTAACGACTAAATATATCTAAAATGTTTAGAAAAGCGCCTGCATAAGACTAAATACTGAATAAATAGTAATACACATAATATCATCTTTATTTCCTTTATTTTCTTATGATATTTTAAGAGAGAAATAAAACATTAACTTATCTTAAAATTATTAATCAATGCTCATATCCTTTCCTTCTAATGACAAAGATCTTGGAATAGTTCAACTAAAATATATCTCTTCTCATATTTCAAATTTTATTGCCTAAAATCTTAAGTAAATATTATTATTATATCCTGAAATAATAATAATTATTATTAATTGATGCATTCTATATAAAATTATCTATTACTTGTTAAAATTTACTTACCTATTTTTTTCCAATTTTCTTTTTTCAGCATCACTCTTGCCTTCCAACTTTCATTTCTTTGACACTGAAGAACTCTTTATAGTAGGAAATTCTGTAATTTTGTAGGTATAAACATTTCAGTATCAATGTTAAATGGAACTTTAAAATGAGTTTATAATCTTAAACTATAAGCTATGTTCTTTTAGCACTTTGAAGAAATTATTCCATTTATTTCTGACATTTGTTTTTGATGAGAAACCTTATGTAAGTTTGATTAAAGTTTCTGTGTAGATAATTAATCTCTTCTCTGTTTTTGAATTTATGATTTAATAAATTGATGGGTATAGATATAATTTTGATTATTTGGGTATGTTTTCAATAATTTAATACTGAGAATTTTTGTGTTTTCTCAAATCCAGAAAATTCTCTTAATTATTTTTATAAAATTGCCATTTTTCTATTAATTCTGTCCTGAAATTCTTATTAGATATTACTTAATTGCATCTTCCCCTGTCATGTCCTCCTTATCATTTGTATTTCTCTTTTAAGTATTTTATGTTTTCACTTTTGGCTGATTTTCTCAGATCTATAGTCTATTTCACTAAATCTTCAACTATGTTCAGTTTGTTTTCCCTTTCCCTCAAACTTTTTATTCAAATGCCTGTATCTCAATATCAAGAATTTGTATTTGATCATTTTTCAATCTTTATATGTTGTACTCATCTTGCCTGTTATCTGTGCTTCCTTTCGCTCTTCATTATTTTAATTATGTTTCTTTAAAGCCTCTTAATTTTGTTTTATTATATTACTCACAAAAGGTTACACGTTCTGTTTCTCTTTTACTGTTTTTAGATTGTGTGGTATACAATTTTAACTGTAACCTTATCTTCAAAAGTTATAAATTTTTACAGGATTTCTCTTTACCTTAGATTATGCAGATTTCCTTCAAGTATTTTAATTTTTGCTTCTGTTGGCTCTGTGGATCTTCACATTTCTAAATTTACTTTTATATTAAATTCCTATTTTCAATTTTAATTATCTTTTTATACTATTAATTGAACATATTTCTGCATGTGACACTGGATCTGGCTTCTGAAATTGTTGTAGGCAATTTTGACAACACTGTGAAAATGGTCATCTTTTTTATTTAGTCCCTAGGACAGTAGACAGAGATATTTTAAATGCCTATTTTAGTGAAATTTGCCTCCTACTATTTTGAAGAGAACACCGTTTGAGTTCTCAGCCTTTCAGGAATCCAAAATCTTGCCACATTTATGTATGTAAGCATTTAAACACCAGTATTTATTTTAAAATATTCCTGGAGCAGTTATTCCACTAGTCCTTTGAGTCTCCCCTGAGATTTAAGGCAAAAATCTCAGCACTTTCACCCCTAAAGATTAAAAACAAGTTACATATATCCAATATATAATGGCATAAAGTAAACGTTTTTATTCAAAAAGGGAGAAACAGAGACATAAAAAGAAGGGATGAGACCCAACAAGACCAAAATCTAGATGGGAAACCAAGTACTGTAACTGTATCTGAAGGACATGGTTTTGTGATGTTTAGTTGGTTGTGTAGTTTAAACCCTGCAGCATTTTGGGGAGCAGACATCCCATGTTACTTGTATCTCTTAATCTTGAGGGTCTCTGCTGTAACTTCAGGTTCATTCTCACATCTTCACACATCAACATCTAGTTGTTATTGTTGTGCCATGTTGCTTCTGCTGTTGTGTGTCTATTGTTATTTTTATTGTCATATTTAGTGAATGATTTTCACATAAGAAATATAGGACATTTACAACATAGATACAGTGACTGTATTACTTTACCCATGGCCTATTTTGATTGTACTTACGAAGAAAACAAATACTGAAAAATCCATGACAAAGAGGCTTGTTTTAGACTACAATGTCAACCCCTGTTGTGTCTACCTTCAGGCTCAGGATAAAATAGGGTTCAGTAGGCAAAGATTGTTCACAAATTTGCAATTTACTTTGTCCTAGAAATAACAATGATGCTGTATTTAAGATGTCAAAGTTAGGACTGGGGTCGAGGCTCAGTTGTAGAGCATTCGCCTAGCACATGTGAGGCCCTGGGTTGGATCCTCAGCACCATGTAATAAATAAATAAAATAAAGGTACTAAAAAATATATATTAAAAAAGGTCAAAGTTACAGAGACATGCTTTGATATACTCCCCCTGATTTTCCATTTTCCATTGAGAGAAAAGAGAGTGAATTCTTTAGATGATAGCTCATTTCTACATGTGATTAACACACTCAGAGCTAGATACTACTGATGGGAAGATCTTTGAAGGCTTTCTCTACATAAAAGAAATACTGAATTTTTCAATTGTTGAGAAATGTTTCCAGAATTAGAATTGTCTCCAAACAACTTCTATTCAGTACACTCCCAAGTTGACACTTTTAAAGTCTTTTTATTTTACTATAAAATACAGATACATGGGATTTTTATACAAAATATAAAATTCAGAAGGAATTTATATGTATGATTTGAGGTGTTAATATTTTTTGGTGATCTTTTTACAAATAGTCTTTCAATGAACTTTTATTAAACAGTATTATCATGTCATTTTTTTCTCTTTCAAGTGAAGTTTATTTTTGTCCTGAAAACATGTGTTGGGGGATGGGGCTGTGGCTCAGTGGTAGAGTGCTTGCCTGGCACACATGAGGCACTGGGTTTTATCCTCAGAACCACATAAAAATAAAATAAAGATATTAAAATAACGTATTTGTTGGGCTGGGGTTGTGGCTCAGTGGTAAACTGCTTGCCTAGCACGCGTGAGGCACTGGGTTTGATTCTCAGCACCTCATATAAATAAATGAATAAAATAAAGATCCATCAATATCTAAAAATAAAAAATTTTTAAAAACCCATATTCTTTGGTGCTGGGTTGTGTTTGATCCTTAGCACCACATAAAAATATATAATTAATTAAATAAAGTTATTGTGTAAAAAACATGCTTCATTATCATTTTAATCTCACAAGCTGTATGGAATAATAATATTAATTACATGCAATTAGAGTCAAAGATGAAATTCTTTGGAACCTAGGTAATTTTTGGAGTCTTTTATGTAAAACTTACATGGTGTTCTGTATGTTTGCTTCAACTCTGAAAACATGGAGTCACATTTTGGGTGAGAAAAAAATCAGAGTTCCTAGATAACTTCTTATCATTTTGTGTAAAAAAAACCATTTTCCCAAAATGAAGGTTTTTTTTTAAGTTATGTAGTAAGTTGAAAAGCCTCCATAAATTCATTAGCATTAATAGACACAAAAAATATCATTATTGAAGTTACTGTCGGGAGCCAATCAGAAAAAAAAAAAAAATCTTTGTAACAATCTTATTATGATGAAAGATAGTTTTCATTTGAAGTATTTTCTGGAAAGTCTGCAACTTTATTAATACAAAATATGCCATTTAGCTTTAGGCCCCACATTTTGGCAGCTGCACAAAATGCAAAAAGTTTATATTTGCCTTTCTTTATTGTATTGAGGCAGTCCTTAAGCACATATTGAGCTCTCAGTGTGTGCATAACATGCTGTGCTAGATTCCAAAGAAATCACAAGTGTGATTCACCTTTGGCCCTAAGGAGTTTGCAGTCCAGTTGGAAAAAGCAGATTCAGTCCCAGAGAACAATTTAAAGAAAATTACATAGAAATATGCTGACAAGTGAAAAACAAATAGAAACCAAGTCCAAATTGCCTTTGTAGATGAACACATGTGTTGATTGTGCAATAATAAGGCTAGACAATTTTTGTGATTTTTTTTCCAGATAAGAAATTTTGTTTTACTCTACCCTCCCTGGTTTATACAGGAAATCATACAGAAGTTCTATAATGAACCAGAAATGGGGGTAGATAATAAGTCATCCTGACATCAATTCATACCACTCCTGTTCTGCAGCATCTTTCATCTTTGATGTCCTTTTTCAAAGCCCAAGGCCAGGTCTGTCTCTCTGCTAGTGAATGCATTTTACCTTGCTTCTTTCTGAAAACTGGACAATGAGTAGATCTGTGAATTTTATTTCTGTTTTTCATATGCTCTGTATTCCTCCTAAGGGCTTCTACCCCAATTGAATTTAAAACCATGAGAAAGTGTATTCTGACCCTGCCTTTCCAGAATGAAAGACAAATATTTCTTTAATTCAACCACTTTTGAGAAATACCAGTATTTTTTCCATGCTTCATAAAGTAAGTTTCTCTTGAAGAGCAGACATTTTTTTCTTTTCTTTTTCTCTTTCTTGTTTTCTTTCTTTCTTTTTGCAATCTGCTGTATGCATTAAACGAATAGAACAATTCTTTGTTAGAAAGTTGGAATATTCTAAATAATAATGATTGAAATTCTAGTGTCACACATTTCACTTTGAATTCTCTTTGGACTAAATGCTATCTATTTATATCCCTCCATTTTGTGAATCTTTCAAAAAAAATGTATAATTGCCCCAGTCGCTTTCACATACTCTTCTTTCATCAGACGAAAACTATAGTTTTGCATATTATAGCATGCCTACATGAAGCTGGAGAGTAGAGCCTTATACTTGAGATTTTGCTATAGAACTAATGAAAACAATAGATTTCTGTACACTTACTTAGATCTATTAGATGAGAGTTGCTGAAGACTCTGCCTTTGCTCATATTATTGCCTCCTTCTAAAATGTCTTTTTCTCTACAGAAATCCTATCTATGTCATAAAACTGAACTGAAATACATCAAATTGCATGAAATCATCCTTGATTCACTTCCTTTCAACATATGTGGTCCTCCCTGAAATTATGGCACAAGATGACAGATAACATCAGAAATGGGGTACACAAAGGTTTGGAAACACCTGTGATAGTTCATCCAGAAGAAATGTTGTAGAAAGAATCTAAGGTTTGCTCTTAATTTTTTTTGCTTTCATTTGTAAATATGAACTGAAAAATCTATAATAAATAAGTAACTGACTACATAGAAATATGTGTTGGAGAAGGAAATTAGTGCCACAATTTCAAAAGGGAAACAGGATAAATGTGAGAAAAGTTGACTAGCCTTCTGGACAAAATTGTGTATCACAAAGGAGAGAGAAATAGTGGTAAAGTACTTGAAAGAAGATATATAACATCCTAATGAAGTATGTGATATTATGATATTATACCTTAGGGCCATCAAAGCATGATAGTGTGTGTTATGAAAATAAGAGGTTCACAAAGATCTTAAAAAAAGAGAAATGGTTAAAACTATTATTAAATTGCAGATCTGGGATATGAACTCTAAAGTTTAGTTCTGACTCCAAAGCCTAAGTTTTGAAACTCTTTATTATATCATTGCCCAAATTGATGCTTCACCCTAGAATATCTTTCCTTCTGTCTTCTGCTTATAGAAACCTTATCCCAGCTTCTGCATCATAGCACTCCATCCAATCTGACAGTAGCACTGATCTCTGACTCTTTTCAAACCACCTATTTCATTTGAAGAGCATGGGGGTTCACTTTCCTGGGTTGTTTTGCTAATATTTGAGCTGATTTCTTGGGTTGTTTTCTGAAGTAGGAAATATCAAGGAAGAGTCCACATTCCTGAAGATGTCTGGGCAACAGGAAGATCTGTTCAGGGCAAAAGGAGGTCTGAGAACATCATTACCTGTTTAAAAGGAATACTCTGAGGTTCCACATCCTAGCTCTTCCTTTGGAATCTTCAGCTCAGGCTTAGGAATTTCCATTGTCAATATGTTTCCCCAGTAATTGTGAAGCATAATGAAACTTGAGAATCAGTAATTCTAGTTCTTCTAGAGAAGGGACCAAGAGAAAGTACTTGTTCATTTCAAAAGCTTCATTTAAGTGAGACAGCTTAGCTGCCTATTTCTACTTTCTGTTCTTTAGCATTAAAAAGTAAAAGGTGGGAATTGTAATTATTTCATCTGGGGCAAACTTCACTAAGCAACACCTGCTGTCTCTCCTCTCTGCAGCTGTCCCACATGTGGATTCATCATTATACCAGTTTTAGATAGTATTCTTAGGAAAGACTGAAAAAAAATGCAGAAAGTCAAAACAAATATTAGCTGAATGAAGAATTTGGGCTTATTTCCTGGATATATTTCATATAGAAGCAACCATTCTATTGAAAATTAAAATTATAGATGATGAACTTTATAATTGTAATATGCTCAATTTTTGCCACATTCCAAGAATGTAAGCTTAGCTAATTGCAGAATGTGTAAATATTCTTCCAATTTCTTTACAACTTTGAAAGACACAAACAAAAAGCACTTGTTTTAGAAATGAGGGAGAAAAATCTCTAACTCTAAAATCATAATGTATTATATAACTGCTGCCAACAAATTTCCCTTGATTCTTAGAACCACGATTCAGCAGCCACCTATTTCATGTTGGAAAAAAGTGAAACATTTTTCCTTGAGCTACCACTGTCCCCATGAAATATATACATTAACACTAGGACATGACCAGTGTAACTCCACATCATGTAAGACCACAAGAATGGGAAGTCATACTCCATGTATGTATGATATGTCAAAATATACTCTGCTGTCATGTATATCTAAAAAGAACAAATAAAAATACTAGGACATTTTCAAACATAAGGCATAAAACAATTCATATATTATTTACAATGAAAAGTATATTATGCATTTAAAAAAATTACCTCCTGAAGAAGTGGTGCCAGACTGCTCACAGACTGGGGTAGTGTTGGATTGGGTGGAACTAGTTATTATGTACTGTGAACATGTTTTCTGTTTTAAGAAAGTGAAAATTCTCCTTGACATTATCATAGTTTACATATTATTACAATTTACACTTTTTCCCAAGGCATTGTTTCTATTCCAAATTTGCATTGCATTTCCCTTATTACTAGTTCTCAGAAATGCAGAGTGAAAGTCTCTAGTCTCCACTCTGGCACTATTTAAAAAAAAAAAAGTGTATTTTCTATGTCTGGCATCTGTTCTTCCAGGCTGTATGGTTCTCTTATAAATAACTCCCCAACAAAACTACTAATTATTGAATGTATATTACACATATGTATATTTTTCTAATGCTTGCTAACATCCTGTTGACATATTATTACTGTTTTAATGTACTTTATATTGGTTGTTCCAAATAAAACATGGCTCCCTGAATAAGTACTCATGTGTATTCCCCTTCTACTCTGGGCCTGACCAAGTGATCACTTTGTCTAATGGGCCAGCAAATGTGACACAAACAAATTTGACAGGTAACTGCATATCTTCTCTTGTCTTTTGGGGACTCTTGCTTTTGTGACTCTGCTTCCATACTGTAAGGGACAACAGGCTATCTGGTCTGAGAAGGAGAAACCGCAGAATTGTTTTGGAATATAAAAATAGCATTTAGGAAAGACCATATAAATTAGGATCCCAAGCAGCTCTCACATGAGTGATATCAGCTACTAACATGTAGAAGAGAACTTCCTTGCCAATTCATAAAATCATGAGAAAAAAATGAATTTTATGTGGACTTCATACTGATAAGGAATTGGGTCACTTCATATTATTTATTCTCTTATGTACTTCTCTATAATATAGAATATAACTGACTAGTGTAATTAATAGCCTATTGAAGAATGGCATTTTGACTCGTGAAGTTGGTTTATAAAATACACTACAACTTTTACTTTGCTTTGTTGAATCACTTGTTTCACGGGAAACCAGCTACTGTAGTGAGGACACTCACATTGTCCTATGCAGAAGTCTATAAAGAAAGGAACTAAGTTCTCTGGCAACAGTCCACAGTAACATGCCAGCAATGTGAGAGACAAACAAGCCATTAGATTGCATATATGGCTGAAAACTGAACTGAAATATCAGGAGAGATCCTAAGCCAAAACTACCTAGCAAAAATGCCTAATTCCTGACCCTCATAAAAAAATGACAGTACAATGCTGTACAAAGTTTAGATGGCTTTTCAAATGCATTCTTACATTAATAGTCAAACCAATATAAAATAATAATTTCATCATTGTCTCAGATCAGGAAAATACATTTAATCTCAATAAAATTGGTAAAATAGAACAATCAATATTTAAGGAAATTGAAGAGTGTCTCACTATACTTTCTCAAATGTTTGCACAAATTCTAGTTCAACACAAATACACATGTACATTATTCATATCATGATTGGTTGTTATTTTTTTAGTGATTCGTGCTTAATATTTTACATGTGTATGTAATATCCTGAATCTCAAATAAATTATTTCATTATTTCAAAAATTTTCGCATAAGGCTTCATGTGTATCTTATTGTTGGAGATTTTGCCTGGCATGCATAAAACAAGACCTTAGGTTTGATAGCCATTACAACAAAAAAGGAATTTATGTAGCATTCATAAATTATATCTCATGCAAGATACAGAAATGTTTTTCTGTTTAACTCAATTTTTGAAATCAGAAAGCAGAAGGTTCATAATTTTTATGTTCATAGAATAGTCCTTAAATTTAGAGAAGCTACCTAGATAAGTCTCCACTGGCCACAGTGATTGTGTAACTTGAATCAGTGTCAGACATTCTACTATTGTGAATTAAAACAATATTATCTCCATCAGGGTTAGTAGCATGAACTCATTTTTAAAAAGTGAATGTGAAGTGGTAACTGGATGATAGACACAATCCTGGAGCATGTTTAATTTGAGTAAATTTATCTTAAAGATTTCTCTAATAGTTATCCTTAAACATATTTGGTTTAGCTTTATTGTACTTTTTAAGCATTAATAAGTCAATTGTTTACAATGCTTGGAAGAACGTAAGAGTATATGATATAAATAATATTCTGTCATATCTCATTTAATAATATTCTATGGTATATAGTTAAGAGTTGCTTTGTGATATTTAGTGAATTATTTAATTTCTCCAAGCACCAAATTTGTATAATCTGTATGGAAAAGAAAATAGTAATATAGGAACTGTATAGTTCAGTGTTTTGTCAGCTTTTTCATTGCTGTTATTGAAAGACCTGACAAGAACAATATTAGAGGAGGAAAAGTTTATTTGAAACTCATGGTTTCAGAGATTTTAGTCTATAGATGGCTGACTCCATTGCTCTGGGCTCAAAATAAGGCAGACCATCATGGCGGAAGGCACAGAAGGAGAAAATCAATTGAGAATTATGGCAACAGAAATCAGAGAAAGCAACTTCGGCTCTCACCAAGGACAAAATATATATTCTAAAGTCATGCCCCCAAGAGGCACACTTTCTCTAGCCCCACCCCTACCTGCTTTCAGTTACCACCCAGTTAAGCCCTACCAGAGTATAAGTGCACTATTTAGATTAAAGCCCTCAGAATCCAAGAATTTTACCTCTTGACTTTTTTGCATTTTCTCACACATGAGCTTTGAAGGCTGCGACACCTCATATCTGAACCATAACAGGTATCTTTGAAGATTAAATGAACAAATGATTCATGGGATTAATGAGCATAAGAATAATAGTACTCTGTACCTAACACTACCTAAGCATCCAGTAAATGTTAGTGGCCATTATTATTATTATAACCATAACACATTGCTATTAGCAAAGTCCTAAAATCTTCTAATCTCAAATTAATTTGATGAGACATAATTAACTTAATTCTTACCAGTGTGGTGCACTGACATACTGAATTATAGGTAACTCAGGTAATCTACAGCAATAAGGAGAGATAAACCACAGAGTAAAATTAGCATTACTTTGGCTATTTTAGGCCACTGGCAAAATAATGCTAATTTTTAATTGCTCTATGGCTCTTCTCTTTATAATTTTCTATTCTTCCTTCCATGAGTCACCTCAAATACAGATGTACAGGTAAAAATAAAATAAGTTATAAAAATACAAATCAAAAACTCAGTAAAGGAAAAGACTTATTTATGTTTCTGCATGAGACTGAAAGATGCCTTGCTAAAAGAGAAAAAAATATTGCTTTTTACTTTTTTTTCAAATGTTAACTTGTTATTTGAAGATATCTATCCAACTAGTCAGCACTTTTAGATACTTTATTCCAGATTATGATTCACCAATTTTGTCATGGGGATTCAATTACTTATATTAAAATGTGAGTTACTTAATGCATACTTATCATTGCTAGGTTCTATTGTTTTCATATTAGATTGTTTTCATCACACCATTTTATCAAATAATTAAATAAGTAATACTGAATTCTATGTATTAAAATTCATTTTGATGAAGCATTAACAAACTTTCATATTAAAAATTAGTCATTTTAAATACCTAAAAGAAAATTATCTGTTGCCCAAGAGAACCATGGAATTAGAACATTCATTAACATTAGAATACTAGAATTTAATGATTTCCATGTAATTAAATTTTTAGTAATGTATATTTACATTCTCAATAATAAAAACTGAGAAAAACAAAATCTAAAAGAGTGCAGTAAGCATGAAAGTAGTTACTGAATTGAAGGTATTCAATAAGACCTTAAGATAAAATTTATGACATGGATTGTTATTAGAATAAAATTTATTATTATGAAACTCCTTTTAAATATGACATTTATTAGAATCCCATGAAATTTAGAACATCATCATACATATTAGTGGTTTACTATCCAAGGCTTTGGAGAAATTTTCAAATTGACTTGAGATAAGTTTTAATAATCTATTTCCTAAATATTAGTAATATAAATTGAGAAATTTCCCTGAAAATTTTAATTCAGGAAATTATTTGACATACATTATCTCACTTTCAGCTTTGAAAAATCTGAATATATGAGCATTATTGCTTCTGTTTTACACAAAAGAAAGTTCAAAGGAATTGTACCTTATTGAAAGTCAGATTGTTAATCATTGTTGAATCTGGAACTCAAATTCATATCTTCCAAGTTCACTACACCACAACATCAATGCATACCACATTCAAACATTCATCTTTGACTTCACATTCACTTTCATCTTCAACATTGTTACCATCTTTCACCAGCTTGTATAGTTCCACAGACAATGGGGAGATCATCAATGAAAGTTCCCTCCCAAATTTTGTGATCATGTGCTTCAGGACACCTTTTCTTACTGTCATATTCTTTACCATTGATACTGGTATAGTTGAAATATTTGCAGAATTGAAAACTTGAGATTTCTACTTGTTTATTCAAGTAGAGAAAGATACGAATAATCTTTTCCTATAAGTGAGTGGGAGGAACCAACCTTTGCTGTAATGACAAATTAAAATTACTTAATATTGTTATAGCATTATCATCACTATATTTTTTCTACACGTCTTTTATATATAAATGTGAAGCATGCACAAAAACAGTTTTTAAAAGGTGATTTGATGTCACTATTCATATATATATATATATATATATATATATATATATATATATATATATATATAGAAAGAATACTTCCATAGACCATGAACTGGAACTCCAAATGAGAATATTGAAATGGGTAGGGGAACATAATTAACACATTAACATTATAGATACTCCATCAAAATTTATTGCAATTTCAACGCAAAAGAGCATCTGAAAATTTTATATCACTAAAATGATCCAATCCTGAGGTTCTCAAATTTTTCTTTCTGATGAATCACTTGAGGACAACCCCCTCTTTTTTTTGGTTGGTTGGTTTATTGGTTATTTTTAGTTATACATGAAGTAGAATCCATTTTGATATAACTATACAAGAATGGGATATACCTTATTCTACTTGGGATCCCATTCTTGGGAATGTACATGATAATGGAATTCACTGGTATTGTTTTCATATGTGTACATAGAAAATTATTTCAGATTCATTCCACTGTCTTTCCCTTTCCTATACCCTCTGTTTTCCCTCCATTCCCCATTGTCCTGAGGGTTGGCCTTCACATATCAGAGACAGATAATCTAATTAATAAATGGAGTGTTGGGCATACATTTCTTCTAGTATGTACAGAATTTCTGGTCTATTACCTAGGTCCTTGATCCACTTTGACCTGATTTTTGTGCAGGGTGAGAAACAGATATTCAACTTCATTCTTCTAAATATGGACTTCCATTTTTCCCCAGCACCATTTATTGAAGAGGCTATCTTTTCTTAGATGTATGTTTATTGTGCCTTAATCTAGTACAAGTCAACTGTATTTTTGTGGGTTTGTCTCTCTGTCTTCTATTCCATTCTATTGGTCTATTTGCCTGTTTTGGTGCTAATGCCATGCTGTTTTTATTACAATAACTATGTAATTTTATGTATTAAAACGTCTGATACTGTGATGCTTCCTGCTTCACTTGTCTCTTTAGGGATTTCTTGTTTTACAAAATGAATATCATGACTGCTTGTTCTATTTCCATGAAGAGCATCATTGGAATTTTGATAGGAAATGCATTGAATCTGTATAGGCTTTTGACACTATGACCATTTTGACAATATTAATTCAATCTTCTAAGGTCTTTAGAGGAGCCTGTTTTAAATTCAGTTTCTTTATTTTCTTCTCCTCTCCTCTTCTCTCCTCTCCCCTCCCCTCCCCTTCTCTCTTTTCTTTTTTCCTTCCTTCCCTCCCTCTCTCCCTCTCTTTCTTTCTACCAAGGATTAAATCCAAGGGCATTTAACCACAGATCCACATCCCCAGAACTTTTTATATTTTATTTTGAGACAAGGTCTTACTAAGATTGCTTAGGTCCTTACTAAGTTGCCAAGGCTGGCTTTGAACTTGTGATCCTCCTGCCTCAGCCTCCTGAGCCACTGGAATTACAGGCATGTGCCACCCCACCCAGTCTAAATGCAGTTTTCTGCATACAATATTAAGGATTATCACGTCAGGACCTGAAAATTTACATCTATATCCAGTTATCCACAAGTGATTTTGATGGTCTTTAAATAAAACCCATACTTTCACTAAATACATATGCTGTCTTCAATCAACAGGCTATTAGAAAGATTAGCATTATGTTCAATTTACCAAAAAAAAATTAGGAAACTTATTTAAATAGTTACATTTTTGTAAATGAAGATAAAAGAATGAATTGCAGTTTGGTTAGGTATGGCCTATTTTCCTAACACAGCATAAGTGAATGTATATGTATCCTCTAAGGCATGGAAGGTACTGGATAAACAGCCTCAGAAGTAGTAATTGAGGAATATTTTGTTCTGTTGAGTAAAATATAGCATCCCTGAAAATATGGCAATAGGATTTTGTGCTCCAAGCATGCACTTAGTAAGGAATAGATAATTAGCGCACAGTAATGGGAAATTAGAGTAAAGTGATGGGAAATATGGGGAAAACAGTATTCCAAAGACCTATTAAATAGGCAGTAGACATCAGTTAGGTTTCTTGTTTAGCAAAAGGGTCTCAAATTTGTTTTAAAAAAAGATCAGGTACTAGGTAAAGTGCTGGAAAATAACTAATTAGAAAAAAATGATTTGTGGTGGTGGGGATTTAAACCGGTGTTGCTCTACCATTGAGCTTGACCTCCAGAAAATTTTATTTTATTTTTTTATTTTGACAGTGTCTTGCTAAGTTTCTTAGGCTCTCCTTAACTTGCTGAGGCTGGTCTGAAACAGATCCTCCTGCCTCCTCAGTCACTAGGATTACAGGTGTGAGCCACAGTGCCCAGCAAAACAATGGAATTTATATCATCTTTAACAATGTCCTGCAAATTTGATGGCCCATTCTAAGTTTTCTTCAAAATTTCTGAAGCAGCCATCTCTTTTCTTTTATGCTTAATTCTCCCCTCTCCACAATTTTTTACTCTTTCATTAGTATTTGTATTTTCTCATTTATTTATTTTTCTCAAACAACATATGAATTTATGACTTCATTGTTGTAATTATCAATAATAAAAGCAGTATACATCTATGTTAGCTGGGTGCAATTGTGCATGCCTAATCCCAGTGACTAGGGAACCTGGGACAGGAGGATCATGAGTTCAAAGCCAGCCTCCGCAATAGTGAGGCACTAAGCAACTCAGTGAGACCCTGTCTCTAAATAAAATACAAAATGGGGCTAGGGATGTGGCTCAGTGAGTGAGTGCCCCTGAGTTTAATCCCCAGTACCAAAACAAATTTTTAAAAATTACATATATAATGTCAATATTTCAAAATAGCTATTTATATTTGTTCACCACTGTAGATATGAATAAATCCAGACTTTCTTTTAGTCTTTGTTTGCCTCTCTGACTTTCACTTGAATCCTCATCTTGTTTTTTTCATAGTATTTCTGGCTACTTTACTTTGATATTCTCTCTCTCTCTCTCTCTCTCTCTCTCTCTCTGTCCTGGGGATTGAAACCAGGAGCCCTCTACCACTGAGCTACTTCTATCTCTCCTTTTATTTGTGTATTTATTTTTTATTTTGAGGCAGGGTCTTCCTAATTTGCCCAAGCTGGCCATGAATTTGTGATCCTCCTGCCTCTGTGTCCTCAGCTTCTGGGTTTACAGGCATGTTCCCACCTACTTTCTCTTTTTTGTCTTCACATTCTTCTTTACACTTGTGTATAACATTTTAATATTTTTACATTTTTCCATTTTAACTTCCTTTTTATTATTTTTTGGTACCAGAGATTGAACCTAGGGGTGTTCAACCACCAATCCACGTCCCCAGTCCTTTCTTAAATATTTTATTTAGAGATGGGGTCTCGCTGAGTTGGTAACAAAGCACCAATTCTGAATATTAGTTTTCTATTGGTGCATAGACAATTATGACAATTGTTGTTTAAAATACATATTCAATACCTTATGGTTTCACGAGTAGGGATCTAGGTATATGTTAGGTCTTCTGATCAGGGTCTCACCACACTGAATTTGAAAGTTGTTGGCCAGGAGTGGAATCTAAACTGAGGTTCAGATTTCTTTTCTAGGCTCATATGTTGGTAGAATCCAGGTTTCTCTTTCATCTCTAGAACTCATAAAGTTTGAGTTTTCAAAATCTGCACGATCAGATCCCTCTGACATTCATCTTCTTTTAAATGCTCTTTTAAAACTTTTGTACCACCCAGGCTTAGTATCCTCAAAGCCCATTTGGATCCTCATCAAGGGAATAATATCCAATTATACACTTGGGTTCCACTCATACCCAAGGTAAGGAAATTACATGGGTATTGCACACATAGAGACAGGGAATTCAGAGGTCATTTTAGAATTCAGCTAGAACAAACTGTTTTGGATAATTAACATCCCAGTTGGAAGGGAGCTCATAGCTCTCCTGTAGAGTTCTTAGAAGAGTATATACTCAGGTCACCTGTCATCTCAGGTAGGTTTTAGGAACTTGGCAGCGAAGGCTGATGCTGGGAATCCAGAAATGTAACCATACCTGGTATATAACTTCATTCACCTGATCTAAGGGGTCCAACATTGACCATCAGATAAAAACCTCCCCACATCTTATCCAATGATAGGAACACATAATTTGTGTATAAATATTATGGAGATTACATCAAACTTTCATTGAAGGACCTTGGTGGAATTTTCATTGTGTTCTTATCAGTTTCTCCTTAATTCCAGATTTCATATAGAACAACTTGTTGCTGTGAATTTTACATAAAATTGGTACTTGATTTAATGTTTAAGAATATTTTGAAAAGAAAAATCAGCTACTCGCTATTTCATTCTATTTTCCATCTTTCACTTTCTCTCTAGTGGCTTTAAAAGTAAGTATAATTAGTATTGTAAGTAATATATGTACCATATATATGTATATATATTATGTATAAATGTAGATATATATACATATATATATATATATATATATATATATATATATATATATACACACATACACAATGGAATATTACTCAGCAATAAAAGAGAATAAAATCATGGCATTTGCAGGTAAATGGATGGAGTTAGAGAAGATAATGCTAAGTGAAGTTAGCCAATCCCCAAAAAACCAATGCCAAATGTTTTATTTGATATAAGGAAGCTAACTCATAGTGGGGTAGGGAGAGGGAGCATGGGACAAATAGATGAACTCTAGATAAGGCAGAGGGGTAGGAGGGAAAGGGAGGGGGCTTGGGATTATAAATGATGGTGGAATGTGATGATCATTATTATCCAAAATACAGGTATAAAGTCACTAATTGGTGTGAATATACTTTGTATACAACCAGAGATATGAAAAATTGTGCTCTATATGTGTAATAAGAATTGTAATGCATTCTGCTGTCATCTCTTAAAAATATTTTGTGTATTATTAATCCAAGAATTAGAGAACAAACCATACAAACTGAACAAAAACTAACTATACAAAATTTAGGTTCTAAAACAGATCTGTCATAGTCTTTTAAAAATCAAATTTATAAATAGTATTTATTCATATTAGAGACATTTTAATATTATTTTTTGCCAGAGGTCATTGATTACAGAAGATCTTGTTATGAAACCTATGCAGTGTACGCTACACACATATTTGCAGTTTTTAACCTTTAAGCGCAGCTAACAGCCACACACACAAAAAAAAGGTACCAACAAATAAAATGCAATGTAGTCACAGCATCTCCATTTTTAAATTATTACACATTAGTTTACCTAGTGGGCTCTCCACATTGCCCTATGCCATGCTTTAGTTGTATGGTTATTTATGACTTAAAAGTCAATTTTATTCCTAGACCAGAGAGAGTTGTATTTTAAAAATAATAAGTCAAAATAATTTTACAATCATATAGGAATGCTTGTTGAAAAAAACTTTCTTTATGAAAATATTCTGTACAAGAAATGAATGGCAAATGCACTACAGAATGAGTTTACTTTAGATCTCTTTCTCAGTAAGCACCCCTTGATTCTAGGAAAAGTATTAATAAATATTATTTATTGAACTGATGTACAGTACAAATTCTTACACATACATATTCTTTCTATATCCTATAACAACTTTTCACATCTTGTAAGAAGAAGGAAATCAGTACATAAATTAATTTGCTTAAGGCCCTATTTCTAGAAATTACTAAAGTCAGAATGCAAACTCAGGACTGTTTGACAAGTCCCACACTGTATTCCAAAACCAACCTGTTTTCCAGGAATTAACTTTCTACATATAACCACACCATTCTTCTACCATTTCTAAAGATAATGCCTATTTTTTAATTTTCTTGAATATAGTGGCTGGGGAAATGTGAAGGGCATTGAGTTATATTGTTTACTTGTTCAAAGGACAGGATGCCACCAGAATATAATCACTACCATATCCTACCCAATTTTCCACTATTGCTCAGTTCCTATTATCAATTTTCCAGCTCTCAAATAAAAATAATCTTTCGGGCAGTTTTCTTGTTGCAGTGTCAAATGTTATTTTCTCTCATCACCTCAGGCTGAAACCAAATATGTATGGAGTAGAAATCCTCTAAGCACAGGAACTATTGACTGAAAGGGTTTTCATTTTTAGCTACAGCTTCTATTTCACTTTTATTTTGCAAGTTTACTTTGCTTCGTCACAAAGCCCACAGGAAAATTTTGAGTACTGAAGAAGTTCTTCTGTTATCCAGGATAGCCATAGATGGAAAATATTCTGTTTACTAGATACTCTTACAGCACTTTAAAGGAAGCCATAGAAGAAATACTATTTGTAATAAAATTTCAATTTAAATATGCAGCAATTCCTCAACAAAAATTCCTTAAGTAAACACATATTAAATCTCCTAGGTTTAAATAAATCTGCTTAAATCCTATAAGACAGTATTTTTTATATTTACAACTGTCAAGCTGAAAATTATTACACTGCTTCACGTTTGTCATTGCCCAAAAGAGACTTAGAAGAATCCACTCTGGTTTTTCCTGAAGTCAGTAATAAATATACATGCTTCTTTCTGCCCTTTTCTTTCCCTCGCTATTCAGTCCTTCACTCTCAGGTCCTTCTTCATGCTACTCCTTCTTTTTTTTTTCCAAAATGGAATGATCATAATTAGCCTATTAATCTTTGGATTTATTGGCTTATTAAAGTTAAACTCTCTCAATTTGGATAGTAAAATTTTATCCCTGGCTAAGGAATTTCAAGCATTACAAATAGGACCTTGACATTATCTATTGATTGATCTATTTTTCTTTATATGTGATGATGTAGGAAGTCAGAATAAAATGGCTGAAATCACACCCAGCCAGCAAAGAGGTTCTGGAGAGCAACCTGATATAATTCATTCCTGATTATTTGGGAGTTACAGTAGATTAGTATAAACTGTGGATGGCCTCTCATTTTCTTGCACTCTCATCCAGCAGTGAACTCTAGTACCCAGAGACTATATTTTGACATTGACCTAGATAGGAAAGGATTTAGAATTTTTGGTAATAATTCTGAACTCAGATTTTGTGATAGGGTTACTTCCAGCCAGAAAAGTTTATGAACATTTTACAATACACAGGACAGTTCAAGACCAACACAGCAAAGAATTATTGCCCCAAATGTCCATACAGCCAAGTTGAGAAATCTCGTCTTGGACCAAAAGACTAGTATTGTTCAACTAAATTATTCCAGTAGGTTTCTTACTATACCCCAGTTTATGGCATGTCTGTTGCTCCATGGAAAAACTGGTATTACACCTTTCTTCAGGAAATCATAAAATCGATCCAATACACTGGGAGAGAAAATTATACAAATGTATCAAGTAATCTGTACTATAGTGGGACAATGTTCTAAAAATACTTACTCCAATCTCCACATTGCTATGACATGCCATTCTGTACAGACTCATAGAAACATTGTTTTAGCCTAGAGACATTAGAAAAATATATCCAGGAAACATCTATACAGATTATATGGTTTAAAGCTGACAATGGCTATAGTATGCCGGGAAACTCTTTGTCTCTTCTTTTCCTTCTGAATCTCAAGTTCATAAGATGGGTGAAAAGTTTGGTGACTCTTTCAATGTTTTAGTTTAAATGAATATATTTTCAGTAATACTATTGATGTTTGACAAATTTTCAAATAAACAACATGTTTTGTGACTTCTTCTTTTTGAAGAATTGTGTATAATTCAGACTCATTCAAATGTATTCCCCCCAAGTTTTCTTTAAAGATAAAATGTCTTTCTGATCTGTAATTCTTACCAAACTAGAAAGTGGGCCCTTATATCATCCAAATTCAGTATTTGAGACTTCAAATTTGGAGGAGCAAGAACAGTAGAAGACAAGAAACAAGAGCAGAAATTTCAATAGATGACACTGAGAAGAGAAGAATGGGGTTTGAGAACGATGATTTAATGTAGCAAAATTGTTTTCAAAAACAGAACAATATTGGTTTATATCTCTATGCAGGCCAAAGACATATTGCTTAGCACTTGACACCATAAAGTTTGATGGTACATGAAACATGCAAAACAAAGACATTAAGGAACGAGTCACTTGATTTCTAAGTGATTTTTTTTTAAGTCGATGGAGAGAGAAGGAGAGGAATAGAGAGGAGACAGAGTAGAGAAAAAGAGAACAAAAAACTTTTTTACTTTTTATTTTCTTTTACAAAAGCAATTTTATTAATTATTATACTCTCACATTTTTGAAGGCCTGAAGTGACTATTCTACCTCACTTACACAGCCAAGTTTTTAAATACAATAACAAGTCATTGAGCTTCAAGTTTATATGAAAGCATTTTTTATGTCTTCTTTTTAAGCCTTTGATAAGAGCTTTAAATTGTTAGCAAATTCCAAACTGCACCACTTCAAATTATAGCAGAACCAATTAAGCAAAAATGCAAAGTTAATCCAAAAATACAATTAGCACTGCATCTAGGAAGAAGTTACATTATAAACAAGGGGTGTTAACAAATGACTCACTAAAAATTTTTAAGGAGAGGAGAGGTAGATTGGCTAGGAAGTAAATACACTAAAATTATAAAGATTCTATATAAATACAGAGAACTTTAATTAATGGTTTATAACAATATTTTAATTTGAAAGTATTGTATTTGATTTGCTACAGTATAAACCAATTATACATTCATGTGGTTCTAGAGCTTTGGAAATATACATAAAAATACAATTTCAGCAATTTCCTGACTTCAAGTCCAATAGGTTACAAAACAAGTTATTTCAAGTGGCCATAGGAATACTACTAATAATAATTAGGAAAAAAAGAATAAGAAGAAACAAACTATATCATCTCCTATTAACTGAAAGATTTAAGAAATTGTTTTAAAATGAAATTCTTATCTCAATCTTGATATTTTAAAAATCTAATTGACATGAATTTATGTGATACAAAAACCATGATGCAAAAAAGGAGTGTTCTAGTCCTGATTCTGTTAGTAAATATATATGCAAACTTGCATAAGTAATTTCAATCATCTTAGATACTTTCTTCAAATATACAAAAGGAGTAAATTTGACTAACTTTTAGGGATCTTTGAGTTATAACTTTCTAAGGGTAAAACAAGTAATTTAAATATATTTTTATGAGTCTCATTTGTTTTAGGTCCAGAATCAATCGAGATATATGTGAGTTCTAACATATATCCAATCTGTATCAAATTCAGTGAACATTCCTAATGGATGCTCTGTTCTGTGATATGGCATTAATTAACCAGGATCATATACTTAGATATTCCTTTACAAAATTCATTTATCATCATCAATTATAAACAGCAAATCTCATATTGTAATGAAATAGGTATAACATTTACTTTTGTAGTCAATTTCCCTTGTAATAAGCAAATTAATATGCATTGATATATATTCCTAATTTATCAGAGGTTCATCCTCTTTCCTTCCTTTGTTTATTAATTCAACAAATATTTATTGAATGTCTGATAATCAACAGGAAACATTTCAGTTACTAAGAACACAACAGATTTTAAAAATATACATCTCCTCTCCTCAGAATAGAATAATAAACCAATTAAACATAATCAGTATTATAGAAACAAACTTATACATACAAAATGTGAAAGGCCTTACAGATGTGGCATTGCAGGGAAACAGTAAAGACTTAGTAAGTGATGCTGGAGAATTGGGTATCCATGTAGAAAGAAAAAATTATCTTATTTACCCTAAATACTAAGTAACCAATTATGGCTAGATTAAATGAATTTACTTCAGTCAAATTATTAGTTTTCATTAATTAAATTCAATGACACCTAAATGAACATATAAAATAAGCCTGTAGGTGGTGTATGATATTTTAAACATGCTAAACTTATAAAATTACCATCTAAAACATATAATCTTAGTAGAATATTATATAAAAATTCTCTAAAACATCTGAATTTTTTCATAAAAGAAGAGCTGAATATGACCGACAATGTATAAAGGATATTCAAAATTATTTGACATTATAAAAATAAATACTAAATTATGAGATGCTATATCAGTTACCAGTTTGAGATGAATTAAAGAGTCAAACAATATTGTATGTTCTAAGTTAACAAGAATGTATAGTACTGGAAAATCTTAAATCCTTCTGATAAGAGAATAAATAATTTAGTATGAATAATTTAGGAAACTGATATTATTATTATTTAGTATGTATGACAATACACACATGTGATATAGCAAGCCCATCTTTAATTTTACTATGTCCCAGAGAAATTTATGTGAGGGTTTATCAGCATTCATGTATGAGAGTATCTATAGTAGCATAATTTGTAATAACCCAGATAAGGCAATAATTTAAGAAGAAAATCCACCAGAAAATTAATAGGTTAATTTTAGTATATTCACACAATGGAATTTTTACAGTTCATGACAGCAATAAACTACAATATTGTCATCAATGAGGGTTACAATGTAGAGTAAAATAATAAAAAAGAATAGAAAGAATTTCCATTTATTCATATATTAAAAACAGACAAAGGCAAACCAAGTTGTTTAGCGATGGATACACACTATTTAGAGATACATACATTTGTGTTAAAACTATAAACAGACAGCAGAATAAAATAGACATTATTATTGCTGTGTGTATATACGTGACTGCATGACCAATGTAATTCTGCAACCTGTACACCCAGAAAAATGAGAAATTATATCCCTTCTGATTCAAATGTATGATATGTCAAGATCATTTACTGCCATGTGTAACTAATTAAAACAAAAAACCCTATAAAATATAGCATAGAAGTGATTATTATTAGACCTAGGATAGTGATTCGGATTTTGGATGAGATAATGTTTTGATAAGAAATATCAGATATTGAAAGACAATGGGGCATTTCTAGGTTACTAGCACATTTCTAATTTTCTACTTATAATGCAGTTAATTTTGATTTATAATTATTTATTAAGCTATGACTATTTTGTTCCTTTTGTATATAATTTTTTAAGAAAGATAAAATGAGAGGAGAAGAGAGGTACAGGTGTAGGTAATTCATTCCAGGGTGTTTTCTGCCACAGTCTGGCTGGGCACAATTCAGGAGCCACTTGTCAAAAGAAACAAACTTTATTTTTAGAACCACACATGCCAAACAAAACAGCTCCTCAGGAAAACCTTCAGAGCCCAACTGCCACCACCGGCTTCCCACAAGCCTCTCAACCTCCCCCACTCCTCCTGCTCTTGAGGCTGATTGGATGGGTCGCGTGGGCAGAGCCAAAAAAAGTCCCCCAATGAGCAGACCATGGTCTGAAAGGGCAGGGAAACAGCCCAATGAGCGTCACCGTAGAGGAGCCAATCAGTTGGCAGCTAGAAATTTGCTGGGGCCGCTATGAGCCAATCATCAACTGGCAGCTGGAAGTTTGCTGGCAGCTGGAAGTTTGCTGGGGCCCCTTCGGCTGTGACTCTCAACAGTTTTCCTTAAGGGAAAGAAGTTGCAAGCTGTGGTAACTTAAATAGCATACAACATCAAGAGAAGAAATCATTACAACAAAAGGGATTATGACACACTTATAGACAGCAAAGATGCAATGAAGCTGGTGCAACTGCTGATACAGGAATGAAAGAAAACTACTTAGAAAAACCTAGGATAAGTAAGAGGAGTAAAATTTGTTGTATAATGAAATGGTTGTCCTTATTAAGGCACAGGGATGATTCATACAAAAAACAGGGTAAAATCACAATAGGGGAAGAAAAGATAGTTTGATAAATTTAAACTTGTGGTTGTTGGGTAGTTTTTTGATTGCTTCTATATCCCTGTAAAATAAGTACTATTTTCATCAACTTACTGTGTGGAGAGTTGATATAAGTGATAGATATTTGGGGAGAAAGAAGTCCTTTAGGAAAGTGGGCAAAACACAGCTAAATGAATGTGGTAGGATGTGAGGCTCTATTTGATATAAATAGGAAGTTGAAATAAAAACAGTCACATTGCTGGTTTTTTCATAGTCATGTTATCATCTTTCTACAGTTTTTATCTTAATAGAAAAGACAGACCTTATGAATGAAAACCCCTAGTCACCTAAGCAAAAGTCTCAAAGGCTGAAGAATATATGCCTCATACTAGGGTTCTTCTTATTCTTTAAAACTTTAAAGATTTAGGGAAATATGTTACTGAAAAGGGTAGTTCTATTCTCCAATCTATGGTTCTTCTTCTACTAATTTTATTGTACTCTTAAGGTCATCACTTTCACTCTCATATATTCAAGTCATGAATTACACACAAACTACACACAAATTACTACACCCAATACTTATACTCTGTACTTCAATATTTGGAAACATTTCCCATATAGTCATTCAAATAAAATATTAGAAAACATCTTAATCTTTTCTTTCTTCATCTCTCTATATAATCACTCATTCATAGTGGGTTTAATTCCATAACATTTCCAAGATTAGGAAAGAGTTAGCAAAGAGTTAATTTACAAAGCTACATAAATAATTTAATAATAAGGGAATAGTTTTTTATTAGAATAGATCAAATTCTTCAGATGGGGGGGGACAGGTTCTTGAGATTTATGAATGAAAACCCCTAAGACTTAAAAATTTTTGAAAATAATGGGGTTAAAGGAAAGGGAACTTCCAAGAAAGGCTATCAGTTTTTCTTGTGTGGAATTAGTGAATAGATATACATACCATTCTCTATTTAGGGAATGTTGGAAACAGAACTGGAGATCTTCAGATGGTTTGAGATGTCAAAAGGATACTAATTAGGACCAATTAGGTAAGGAGTCAGAAAAAAAGATGGAGCTACCTTATAAATAAAAGGAAAACCAAGAGAACATTGTGCTTAGAAGCCAAAGGAAAAGTATGTTTCGAGAAGGACTGAATGAGTCTTAAAATATTGGCATAAAGCCTAATTAACAACCTCCAGAGTCATTGGGGGTATGGAAGACAAGCATAAAAATCACTATTCCAGATATCTCCAGAGACAATCAACAGGATACTCAGGGGGATCCTGATTCCAGTTGCTGACTGGAACTCTGAGGAATTGATGAAAAATAAAGGGAGATATGTGGATTATACAACAAAAATTCTTGAAGATACACTAGATTGATTTTGGAGTGGAGAAAAAGATTGGGAGTGGCGGGTTTGGAAGAGGGAAAATCTAGAGCTTCAGATGTACCAGGAAATCTCACATGGCCAGAATAGTCTATCCAACCCTGAAAATGTAGTTTCCAAGGCTCTACAGTCTAAATGGCAGCAGATTTAGAACCTGCAGATGTACCCTCTACTCCAGTCAAATGTATTTTTTTTTCAATTGCTCAAAGATATAAACTTTTGTTGTCTCTAGGTCTTTATCCATGCTGATCTACGTGAAATACTCCTCAGTTTTCTGTGAGTCCTCCAAATGAATGTTTCAATTTCTATCTCTTGAAATGAACCATGCAGCATGTCAATCACCTATTATCTCATATATTTTTTCCACCATAGAGTGAGCCTATAAGGGAAGAAAAGAATTTTCACTGTTTTTCCCTATTTCCTTTTTCCTCCCTTCTCTTCATTCTGCTTTGTCTACTCCACTCATCTATCATCTATATTTTATCCCCACTCCTTATTTTGGATTATCTTCCACATATCAGAGAAAAAAATTGACCTTAGACCTTTTGGAACTGGTTTATTTTAATTAGCATGGTAGTCTCCAGTTCCATCCATGTAAGCAAGCTAACTCTTAACTTATTTTAATTAAAACTTACCTAGATATAGTATTAAATAATGATAATTTTGCTGTGAATAAAATCTTTGGTTAGGCCTCTCCAAACTCAAATTAAAGCTAATCATTTCATCAGTTTACCTTAATTCATTATGGCATATAACAGATACTTAATATCTGGTCTATTTGGATAACTGGTTATTTGTTAGGCTTTCTACATCATTATGGATTCTGAAGCTCTGATATTAAACTGTGCTATGAGGAGATACAGCTCAAAGCACCAGAACTTTTGAGTCTATATACAGGTATTCACATGGAAGTCTAACAGCATTTTGATTATATGTTTACAGAAGTTCTGAGTTGGCTTTGAAGCTAATTAGCTGAAATTATTTAAATACTACTGCCTCATTTCCTCTTCTTTATTTGCATTTCACCACAGACCATCTCTAGCCCACATATGTTTAATGTTTAGCAAATCAGGCTGAATTTCAATGTGCACAATTCTCTTGCATAGGGTCCTCATATTTAAAAAGTAGAAAATAATTATTTTGCATTTATATATCACATTCTTAAATAATGCTAATAAAAATTTATCTCATTCAATAGAAGGAAAGAAGAAATGTAGAGAAGAGAGTAGGAATGGAGAAATACCTACAAAATACTACCAAAATTTGTAATAACTCAAATTTTAACTAGTGTGGGAGTGAGTGAGCTTGTGGCAGTGATAATGCCAGTTACCAGTGATGAGTTCTGGTCCCTCACATTTTGAAGTATAACATTAGAGAAGCATGCCAAGGCAAGCATATAAAGAAGGGTTTATTTTCTTATAAAGAGGTAACATACACTTTTCCCAGGAGGGAGAAGGGGGCTATAGCTGGTATCCTAATATTGCAGTAAGTTAGGGTGTTTGTCTTTTTATCTGTCCTAGGTTTCCTTTCTTCTCCTGTGGTCTTCCCCTTATCTGTCTCCTTCCTGCATATGTGACTAGGCCCAGGAGATGGATGGGATGGCAAAAAGGTGAGAAGCAGATGGACAGGGGAAGGGCTACATAGAGCAGCCCAGGACACATTAATTAACAATTTTATAGCTCCCTGTGAAGAGAGGCAATTCCTGTGACAGTTATCTTAGCAACAGTTTGGAGCAGGAGCAGGTTCTTGATAAGGGTGGATGAAGGGCTCTGAAGGAATGAACATTTCAGTCCCTCAGGGGCAGTCTTCAGCTTCCTGGGCTCACTCAAATTTGCCTTCTTTATCCAACCTGACTTGATTTACCTATCTATACTGACTACCTGTCTAATTCTGGCTTCAGGGTTATATGAGAGATAAATATATTTAGGGCTGCAGAAATGGTTGCATAATGCAGACATAGAATTATGGCTAATAATGATCTTAGGGATTAAAAACAAAAATTTCCCCCAAACATTCAAAGTTTTCTTTTTCACTTGAGGTAGTGCCTAAGATATTGGGTACATGTGAAGTACTACTGGCAGTAGATCTTGGTTCAGAACTTCTTCAGATCAATATTTTAGGTTTTATGAGAAACCATTTAAATGTTCAGATCCTTCCATCCAGAAATCCTAATTGTACAAACCTAATCAAGGGAGATTGTCCCAAGTGTTGAAAATAATTTTCAGGAAAGATATTCTTTGAAATTATATTAATGAAAAAATCTAAGAGACATATTTTTCAATAATTTATGAATGATTAAATTAATATCATTACATTCACAACATGAAATATTGTATTTTCATTTGCTTTATAAGTTTATATAGTAATATCATCTACAACTTTCAAATATTAACTTGAGACTATTTATGTTAATGTAGGTAAGATAATAATATAAAATGGTAAATTCAAATGAGCTATAAAAACTTTAAGTTAATGATATAATTTTAAGTTTAAAATGGCATACAGTAACATGCACAATATTATTCATGTCCAATTAGAAAAGAACTGAGAATAAAATGTTAATAATGATCATGTTGTGATGATAATATTATTAATGAATCCCATTTGTTCTTTGTCCAAATATTTTACATTGATACATAAAAACATACTGGTATGTGTGTGTCTGTGTGGGTGAAAAAATATATACACAGAGAGAGAGACTAGGGTATAGGCATGAATGTATCTACCTAACATGCACATATACATATATGAACAAAGTTGTCCTATGAAGAATACAACATCTTAAAAACTACAAATAAGTGAGGATCAAACAAAATAAGATTAAGTTGTTTTGTTATGCTTTTGAGAGGTACATGGCAATTTCTTATTAATCTATAGCATTCAAATATTGTATCTAATCTTATTAGTTGCAATGATCAAATGGAATTAGTTGTGTGTTTGTGTGTAACTAATAGTTTAAAGTAAGTTAAAACATTTAAAATGAAGTGTTTCTTTTAAGCTTTTTGCATTCAACTGATTTTTTAAAATGATAGATAGAAACATAAAAAGTTTACATATTAGTTGGGTACCATGTAATGTTTTTATACATGAATATATTGCATAATATTTAAATCAAGTTAAATATATCTTTCTCCTCACAATTGATCATTTCTCTATGGTAACAATATTAAAATCATTTGTAGCTTTTTGAAATGTATAGTACCTTATTATCATTAAGTGCCATACTGTGCAATGGCACACCAGAATTTCTTACTTCTATCTAATGTAAAATATTTATTGACCAACCATTCCATTCCCATCTCCTCCTTATTCTCTCCTTCCTGCTTCTGGTAACCATCATTATGCACCAAAATTCTATGAGATCAACTTTTTTAGATTCCACATATGAATGAGATCATGTGGTAATTTTTGTTCTGTGGAACTTATTTCAATGAACAAAGCGATATTCAGTTCTATCCATGTTGCTCCAAATGATGTCATGTCATTCTTTTTATGATCGAACAGTATTTGTTTGTGTACATGCACATTTCTTTATCCATTTATCAGTTGATCAATATTGTTTTATTTCCATTTCTTAGTGTGAATATAGCTACAATGAACATGAGAGTGAAAATACCTGTTTCAGATCGTGTTTTTAATTCTTTTAAATCACTACTCAGAAGGAGTATTTTATATTTTGAATATCTCAAAAAATAATTATGTTGAGTTTAATCCCAGTTTTATTATATTAAGAGGTACAACAAGGTATCACCTTCAAATATGATTACATAATGAGAGCAGACCCTTCATGAATGGATTGATCCATTTATATATTAGTGTATTAATGGATTATATTGGATAGTCATTGTTTTAAATGCCAATTTATCTCTCTCTTGAATGCCTCTCTCTCATCATCTGATGCCCTGAACAAATTTAGTATTTTGTAAAGTTACCATCAGCAAGAAGGTCTTCACCAGATTCAACCTATTGACCTTGGATATCCCAACCACTAGGACCAAGAGTTAAATAAACATCTTTTAAATAAATTACCTATCTTATGGTGTGCATTTATAATAAGAGAAAACAGATGAAGACAGAAACATTGCTGGATCTTATGGAAATTATATGTTTCATTTTTGAGGAACATCATACTGTTTTCTATGCTGGTTGATACATTTTACATTACCACCAATAGTGTATAAGTGTTCTAATTTCTCTACATCTTTACCAATGATTGTTATTTTCTGTTTCTATGATAATGGCCAGGCTAACAGATATGAGGTCATACCTCAGTGTGGTTTTTGATTTTCATTGTCTTGATGACGTGTAATGTTGAATATCCTTTTATGTACCTTTAGGTTATTTGTACATATTCTTTGGAGAAATGTCTATTTAAGAGTTATACCCAATTTTTTGTAAAATATTTATTGTTTAGTTGAAATTGGACACATTACCTTTATTTTATTTATTTTTATGTGGTGCTGAGGATCAAACCCAGTGTCTCATGTTTACTAGGGGAGCACTCTACCACTGAGCCCCAGTCCCAGCCCGCTATGCCCAATTTTTAATCAGGTGCTATTTTTTTTATAGTGAGTTACAAAATATTGTATATATTTTATGTTAATATTTTCATATATATAGTTTGAAATATTTTATTCTATTCCAAAGGTTTCTTTTTCATTTTGTCAGTTGCCTACTTTCTCTTGCAGAAGATTTTATTCTAACTTGTCTATTTTTGTTGTTGTTATTGTCCGTGCTTTTGGTGTTGAATCCGAGAAGTCAATGCCAAAATTATTGTTTTTTTTTAATTCGTTGTTCAAAACATTACAAAGCTCTTGACATATCATATTTCATACATTAGATTCAAGTGGATTATGAACTCCCATTTTTACCCCAAATACAGATTGCAGAATCACATCGGTTACTGTTTTCAGGTAATTAATTTGGAGGGTACCTCACTTCTGTCCATTGATGAACTAATTACTTGCTTGCAGTAGGAAAAATTACCCACATATTTTGAGATTATAAAATTCTTCTGGTTTGATTATTGTAAAATGAAAGTCAAAGAAGAACCTTTTTTTGTTTGTTTTCAAAAGAGAGCCCTTTATAATTTTCTTCAGGGTGTCCTATACAGGTATTTTTATTTGTAGCTGCAATGGGGTTTATATTGCAGTTATAAGCTGATAAAAATTTACATCACATAAAATAGTTTGCCATTTTACATCATCCCATTTTATTGATGTTACAAATTATACCTTTTCATACTGTGAATCCATCAACATGTCTAATAGATATACTCTTCTTTTAACTTGTTTATCAGAATGAAAAGTGATTCATGTACAAGTATTATGGTATTCAAAATTTGTCTATATATTTACACTTACCAATAAGTTTTATATGCTTTCCTATTGTTATTTAGTATCCTTTCATTATAACCTAAAGAATTATCTTTTGCATTTTTTGTATGGCAGATTTAGTGATAAATTCCTCAGGTTTTGTTTTTTGAAATGTGTTTTATTTCTTTTTCTATTTTATGGAGAGTTTTAGTAAATATTACATTCTTGATTGAAAGATTTTCCTATCATAAGTGTGGATATATTATTCCATTCCTATCTTATCTCCATATATTCTGCTGAAAAAGCTGATTCAGTAGTCCATACTTTCCATTAATTATCTGCAGTTTCTGTTACTTGCAGTCAAGTGCAATCCAAAAATATTACATGTAAAATTTTAGAAATAAACAATCTGCAAATTTGGCACATTATCAGAAATCAATAGTACTCTAACACTACATCAAAATGGCTACATCATTCACTTCATTTCATCTTATTATGTATGTATAATATCCTCACACACATTCCAGATAAATGTAGGGTGAGTATAGTACGATATATTTTGAGAGAGAAAAATAGAACATATTCACATAACTTTTACTGATGAATATTGTTATAATTGCTTTTTCTTACTATAAGCTGCTGTTGTTAATTGCTTATTGAGCCTAATTTATAAAGTAAAATTATTATGGGTATGTATGAATAGGAAAATTATAGTATACAAAGGATTTAGTATTATTTGTGTTTTCAGGTAGTCATTGGGAGACTTAAAATTCTCACCCTTAGATAAAGGAGACTAATGTATATTCTTGTGAGGATTCATCTATGTTTGATGAGTAATTTTGCTATTTTCAAATTTCCCTATTTATCTTATGACTTTTTGATATATTAATTCAGTCCTCTTTTTATTCATCCTAGATGAAATCCATTAGGCTTCTTGATATTGACATTTATTTTCTTACACAATTTTGGAAAATTATGAGCCATCATTCCTTTAAATAAACATCTGTCCTTCTTCTGAGTCATTCATTATACATATATTGTTTGTCCTATCACAATATCCCAGGTCTTCTCTTTCTCTCTTTTCCTTTCTGCTTTTGTTCCTTGGGGTAGATGATTTCAAGTGACTCGTCTTTAACTTTATTCCTTCTTTATACTTTAAATTTAACTCTATTATTGAATCACTTTAGTAGATTTTTCAATATATTTATTATTTTTCTTTTATTCAGCTCCAATATTTGCTTGCTTCTATTTCTTTCTTATTTTCCACCTATTTTTGATATTCTCCTTTTGTTCATATATAATTTTTCTTAGTTCAGTGAGCATCTTTATGATTGTTATTTGAATACTTTTACTTAATTTATATGCCTCTGCTTATTTGGCATAGATTTTTCTTGGGATTTGTTTTGTTCCATTGATAATATCATTTCATCCTTTCTTCATATGCCTTATAATATTTTTATCTGGGGTCCACACATTTGAAAATGAGTCTTCTCTCCCAGTCTTTATGGACTGATATTGGAAAAAGAAAAGAACTTTACTATACACGATGACACAATTTTTTTTTTTCCGCTGCGGTTGTGTCTTCTCTTCAGTTAGATATGTCAATTCCCAACTAGAAGAATTGGCCACTTTCTGTTATCCTGAGCTTTTAATATTTTGCTTGCTCTGTTGTTTGTCTCTGGTATGGGAGGTTATCTGGAGCTGCTGTAATCTACCTTGCTTCCATTTTTCTTTCTGTGCCTCCTAAGTTTCCAGACTAGGCTTAATGCTCTCAGCTCTCTGAGTTGGATGAGAAAGAAAACTATGCCTCAGGAAGCCTTCTAAAGTTCTGGAATGTTGCACAAATATCCCACTACTCTTTGACACTCCCCCCCCCCACGCCAGCAATGGAGAAGCCACCATATTGTATTGACCTCTTTCTTCCCTACCACAACTCCTCTGAAGCAGCAGCAAGCCATCAGCTTTTGTTCTAGAATATGCTAGTTCCTGTCAGTCCCCTGAAGCATGTGAGAATAAAATTCATCCCTTAGGCAGCCCCACTACCCTGCCAAAATGAAGCAGCTTTGAATTTTCTCCCATTCCAGAAAGAAACTATGTGTTGTGGGTTTTCTTCCACTTTTTCTATGCTGAGTTAAGAGAAGGGATTATGACAAAGGAGTCTAGTCCAAACCACCACCTTTGTTCTCAGTGGCATCAAACTTAACTGCCTCTTCTCTGATAATTTTGATTCAAGGAAGACAGAAGTCATTCCCTTAGGTAACACCCTGACAAGTTGGAAGGTTGGAAATATGTTTCTATCTTCTCTTTCCTTCCACATGGAAATCTCTAGGAGCTTCCTCCCAATAATGCCATGGTGAGCTGGGAGAAATGATTATAGTAAGTGTCACAAATTTTCCTACTAGCTTCACACCTCTCTGGGCTTCAGGAAACTCCTAAGTGATTTCTGAATTTCTCAAAAAAGATACTGATCCATGCATTTTAATAAGTCAATGTTTTTTTAAATGAGGGGATTTCTGATACATCCTATCTTATCAGCCTACTTTATCTCTTGAAAATGAAAATATGTGTGTGTGTTTGTTTGTTTGTGTGTGTGTGTGTGTGTGTGTCTGTGTATACATACACTTGCTACTGACATCAAGGAAATCAAAGAGTAGTATATGGTTCTAATGGGTGGAATATTTTTTTATCTGTAATGAGAAAGAAAGTAACTACAAATATGTCAGGGTGACATTCTCATGTAATTAAAAAGGCCAGAGCTGTTGCTTTTCCTCACCTTGACATTTTTCAAAACAAAATCAAGTTTTATTTTGTAAAGTCATCCCCTAACTTATTTCTGAATCATCACCATAATATCTCCTTCCTGTCACTGCCCTTTTCTTACTTGATATATTCCCACTATTTTAGTTACTCAACAGGAATATAATATTTCAATATTTTTGTTTTAACAGTAAAATATTAAGTATTTGACCTTCATATGTCTTAATGACCAAATCCAACATTGACCAGGCATACTGATTTTCATCAAGGGCATTTATTTCTCAAAAGCATGTTTAAAAATAGCCTTTGTCTTGGAAAAGGGGTCCACATTTTTGCAGTCAAAAAGTATTCTTGATGACACCTAAAACATATGTATGTATTTGGGATACAACAGTAATGCCTTGCTTTATATTAGACTGGAAAATTGAGTGTAAACTTGGGAATACCATTTTGCTTATTATTTAATGTTTCATCAAATTTTAGAAGACAAAATATTCTGATTAATAGGAAACACATGATTCTTCTCTATATTTAGTTCATTATAACAGGAACATTTTCCAGAACACTAGTCATGAAATCAAAGGCTATATATGGTATTTGCAGGCTATAGTGTCCAATATTAACTATATTGCTAAAGTAGATTGTCCCTTGTTCATTACAACATTTTATAGGTAAGTCAGAAAAAAAAAGATATTTAGTAATTAGTTCAAAATCAACATCTTGGAGTGTCTTTTGTCTGTTAGATCCTGATCCAAAGCAGTCAATAAGTGCTTGATAAATTGATAACAGTGTGTGCAAATAATCAAAATTACTTTAAAAACTATGTATATAAGTGTTGGGGTTGTATCTCAGTGGTTGAGCACTTGCCTCACATGGGTGAGGCGCTAGGTTTGAACCAAAGCATCACATAAAAAAATAAATAAAATGAAGATATTGTGTCCATCTACAAATAATTTTTAAAGTATATATTTAATATTATTTAGTGTTATCAAAATGATTGAATGTTATTATAAAAAGATGTTTGAGAAAGTTTAAAATAATCAACAAAGTGACTAACTTAAGCATAATATAAAGTAAAAATGTAAATATAAATACAAGATTTTAGGTAAATTGACAAATGATGTTCCTAATTGGTTTTTAATCCCTTGCATGCAAACCATGCACACAAATATTTCATTTACCTTTTTACTCAGAAAATTGAAATCATCTAATATTTTCTCACTAACTTTATTACTCCTAAATCTATGTCAATTGTTTTTCTGCATTCATGTTTTTCCCTTCTATTTTAAGGAAGAAAATTGATCTCTTTTAAGGCTAAACAATCCATGCTCTACTTATAAAAACCAAATATATATTGGGTTTTATGGTTGTTCATTGTAGAAAATCATCTTCATTGTGAAGAAAAGAAAGCAAATAGAAAAAAATAAATACTATCAACAAAGCAAGCACCAGAAAAAAACCATTATTTTCGTTTTTAGATAAGACTTTCTATAGTTTAGCTTTTCTTTAATATTCATACAAGTGTAAATTTGTGAGAATTTGGATCCAATTTTTGAAAAATATTTATTACTATTAGCTTAGTATATTTTATAAAACATATTAGAATTATTTATGATATTACATATTCTTTAAAAATTTAAAAAATAATAATATTCATATTATGAAAGCATTGTAATTTATACATTTACCTAGTGTTTAACATTTATAGTAGTTCCATTTGTTTACAATTACAAAGAAGAACTACTTGCATATTTTTCTTACATGTCTAGTTACATACTTAGATTAAATTATTAAAAGTTTAACTGCAACTTTAAATATATGAATTACGTGTTTTAAATCATCACATATGTACACATTTTCTGCATAATAGTTGTATCTTTTAATGCTCCACCATCACTAGAAAAGAATTATCTTGACTATCAAATTATTCCTATCACCTAATGTTATTTTCTAATGTTTGTCCAAGATGTTTATTTTTGATAACTAGTTCAGCTTTAAAAATAATGTTGTGCAAAGATGTTTACTCAACATATACACTTCCTTTACAAAAATTAATGTTTCTTTCCTATATTCAAGAATATATTAAAATAGATATATACATCTACTTATTCAAATGTGAAGATTTTCTATACATTACGTATACAAATCTTCATCAAATCTGATTTTGAGCTATTCACATTTTAGTTTGCTCATTTTTTATGATTACCTATTATTAATTTTTATGCGTCTGAATGCTTTTTTGCCATTAGGGTTTTCTTTTTTAATGTATATTTTTTAGTTGTAGATGGACATAATACCTTTATTTAATTTTTATGTGATGCTGAGGATTGAATCCAGTGCCTCATGTGTGCTAGGCAAGCACTCTACCACTGAACCACAACCCCAGCCCTATGGCTTGCTTTTTTATTTAAATATATTAGTGAAAAACTTCTATCAAAAAATAAAATACTTGTTTCAGTGAGATAATTAATTTTTTCTTCTAAATGAGTAGTCAGTTTTTATACTATTTATCAAAAAACCTTTCCCCTGGTATAATTATTTTCTTTTTATTCATTTGTCAATTTTTTTAAAACTTGATTTGAAATAGTAAATTTTATTCTATGGACTCATATGCGTTTGCACATTTAGTATGTTTGATACATCGATTGTGTCTCTTGTGGTGCATGCGGTAGCTCTTAAATTAATTTGCTAAACTAATGTTTCAGTATCTGATGTTTTAGTTTCCTTGTCCTCAAGTTCTCTGAAAATTTTTGGTATTTTCAGCCATATATCTATAGGTAATTCAAGATCACCTATAGATGACTTCAGCATATAAGAAAACACTATTATAGGATTTTTAATAAAATTACTTTTAACTCACACAGTATTTTGGAGTGAAAATAAATCTATAATTTTAATTTTTCTATTAATGTGATATTTACTTTGATGTATTAAATTGTTCATTTATTCCTTCAATAACATTTTGCTATATTATTATTTATTATTCTTATTACTTATATTCTAAAAGATATAAAGAATGAAATGAATATTGATATTATATATGAATATATATATATATATATATATATAAATTCATATGTGTAAATATGAAAATACCTAAACAAAATATGCTAATATAATATTTAATATTTTTGGCAGCTCTTATAGCATATAGGAAAGTTACTACTGGATGGCCATTGATTTTTTTAAAGTCATTTTACTGAACATTTCCATAAAATATTTTAATATATTTTCTTTAATGTATGTGGAAATAATATCATTTACATGTATTTATGATAATGCAATGTGTATTTCAACAGTTACATACTTTTGTCTCTTTTTATTGCCTAATCTCATACAAAACTTATAAAATGCTATTTAATAGTAGTTGTCTAATGGGCATGCCTGTATTGCTTCAAAGCTTAATAGGAATGCCTCTGTTTCTCAGACATATGATGTTGGGTTTATGTTTGTATTCATTATTCATCCATTTATTATTATTTATTATTTTAAAGAAGCATTAATTATTCACATAAATTATAAAATGAATTTTAAATTGTCAGAATCTTATATGTCTGAATTTTTGAATGAGCAATTAAAATATTATTTGATGAATGAATTATTATTCTCATTTTGTGGATGAAGAACTAAAGCTCAAAGAAGATAAGAAACATAAGCAGTGACACATATTAGTTAAAGAGTGGATTTTAAGATTTGGATACATGTATTATGAATTATGTCTGACTCCAAAATTCAAGGTAATCTTATTCTAAAATCCCACCAGTATATTTTATAAGGTCTTCATGGATTCATGTGAACTGCAAAAAACATTAAAGCAACCCTTGTTTGGGTAAACAGGAATTTTTGTTGTTTGACATTATGTAAATAAATATATTGATAAACAGCTGAGTCTTGAATTTCTTTGAAATTTCTACAATGAATTTGGATGTATCATTATTTTAAGCAACTGTTAAGATTTACCCCAGAATGCTTGAATCTTTAGTCAAAAAAATATTGTTTTGTGGAATATGTATGTATATGTCTGTGACTGTGTATTCAATTTATCAGTAGTTCAATTCATTAAATGTTTCAAGCTTATTAATCCCTTCCACGAATTATATCATTTTTTATTTTTAAATTGTAACTTCCTGAGCCAAAATGCCTAACCTATTTGTAATCCCAATTGATTTATTAAACCAGTTGATGTAGTAAACATTGAATGAGTTCTACTCTGAATATAAATTTAGTAATGTTTTCTAAATTTGATTTTCATTATTGCTATCTTTGAATAGTGTGGAATTGTACTTTTTATTTTATATTGTTACCAATAGCTAATTGTAAATTTTGTTGTTTTTATTTTTCAATGCTGGCATCAGATTTAACTTCTTATATTAGCATCTGGTATGATTCCCTTATTTTTACAAAATGTGTCCTATTCTTTGAAATATATTAAGAGTTTTATCATATATTTAATTTATTATAATAAATTAAATTTATTCAGATTTTCTTTTGGACTCTCTCTAGAACCTGTGGAACCAGTTTCTGAAAACATGAAGCCCTTTTTGGAGTTTATGTAATTATTTTTTTGCAATGAAGGTGGACACACATAATGTTCAGATATTTTAGCAGGAGCCAACACCTATAGAATCATTTTCTAATGTGAATGCCTCTATCCCTTATGTTCTGATTCATTAAATTCATTTTTAAAACAAAAGTTAAAACAATTTACTGTGTTATATTCATATGTGTACATAGGATAGTTTGGTCACCCCAAACTATTCCACTGATCTCTTCTATTGTCTTAGGATTCCCATCCCAGTTTTTCTTCCTTCCTTCCTTCCTTTTGATCTTTCTTTATCTTTCCCCCTCTCCTCTCAATACACTGTACTTTCTGCCTGTTAAGAGAAAACATTTGACACTTGTCTGAGTCTGTACTTAGCTATGAAGGAGTACTTATTTAAGCTACATGTCATTCATTTTTTTCTGATATAATATAAATCCTTTAACTGTCAGTAGAGGAATTCACTGACATAATTTGTTTTCTTTTTATGTTCTTTTGGTGTTGATTTTGTTTCCTGTTATTCAGAATCTGTAAAGTATTATGTTGTTTTATATTTATCATGTTTTGCGTGACATGCATCCTGATTTTCTAATGATTTTAAGTTTCTCAAAATCACTTAAAATGACACTTATGTTAATTAAAATAAAAGTTATAATATCTGTTATTAGTCTTCTATATACAATGAAGCAAAATACTTTGATTTTACCTTATTGACTGTTAGCCTTTAACCACAGGCAATCCCTGTCTGATATTTTAGACACACATGGTTTAATTTTTAGTGGGTAGTCAATTTCATATCAGATACTGCCTCTCAACAATATAATTGTATTTTGTGTTCAGTTGGCAGCTATCAGAACAATGATAACTTATAACTTTAATGCTATGGTTAATTGGTTTGGCTACCTCTTACAAGCTCCCTTGTACTGTTCTCACTATGCCTTAATATTTTTTTATATTTACCTCTCAGTATACGTTTTCAAAAAGTATTTCTCATAATTATTGAAATGGTCAAATCTCTAAACACTTGAATATCTGTGAATTTCTTTTTGTTATATATATATATATATATATATATATATATGCAAAAATAACGATCGTGTATACTCATGAGGTTCTGAACTTTTTATCCTATAACAGTAAATGCTCCTTTGGGGCTTTTTAAAAATTTATTTATTTTTATTAGTTACATATGACAGTACAATGATCTTGACATATCATACATTTGAATCAAATGGGGTATAATTTCTCATTTTTCTGAAAGTACAGGTTGCAGAATCACACTGGTCATACAATCCCGTATATACATACAGTGTCTATTTTATTCTGCTGCCCTTACTATCCCCTCTTCCTCTCCCCTCCCCTATCATCACTTTTCTCTACCCAATCTAATGTGACACACTTCTCTTTTCCCATTTGGTGCTGAATTGCTGTTTGAATTTATATAATTTTGTTGTTTTGTTCTTACACTCAAAGCAACAATATTTTTATACTTTAATGTGTTCAGTTTGTATTCATTCTGGAATTTAAGTATTCTCCACATATCTGAGTTTTTATAGACTAAATTTTTGCTTAGATTTCAGTGGTCCCTTTTATTATAAACATAGAGAAAAAATCATATGTGTCTGATTCAACTGATTGTTCTTCTGCATTCCCAAATTCTTAGGCTTGATTTCTATTTGTGGTCCGTGATTTTTCTCTAAAAGAACACTTACATATATGCTTTTTTTTTCTCCTTGTGTTTTTCATAATTTTTACAAAATATTTTCTAATTTATTTTGCACATTAATTTTTTGTTTACTCCATCTAAAATCAATCAAATTGTGTTATTATGTTGACGTTTTTCTTGCAGTTCTTCCTTATCATATCTTCCCTTTATATTCACTATATCTTGTTATTTTTAGATCTCTGTTAGTCATTTTATCTCAACTTATTGCTTCTCCTTCATTGATGTCATATCTTCTTGGATCTAATGAGGGTGCAGTTTCCTAAAATATTTTCATAGATCTTGAAATAGGTCATTTTTACAAGGTCTCTGGGACACTTCATTGTTATGTTACCTTTTCTTACTATGTATCATTTTACAAAAGTACCATACTTTAATTTTCTTCTTTACTAAACAAACAAAAAATGGGATGCAAAAAGAAAACTTTTGAGATTTGATATATGATGATATTAAGTTCTCCTCATAATTCTTTATTTTTGAATTTCATTTAAGATTGAAAAACTTGTATATATTTATGAAGGATAATATATTTTTCAATATATTAACATTGTAGAATGATTAAATCAAGTTAAGTAAAAACTCATCACATCACATATTTATTTTCTTGTGAAAATATTTGAAATCAATTATTTTAGCAATTTTGAAACATACAATGCATTATCTATTGTAGTCACCATTCCATAAAATACATCACTATAGCTTATTCTACCTAACTTAAATTTTGTACAAAAACATTACTTAATGTCCTTTTATTTGCAGATCTACTAGTGTTTGAAGCACATACCTCCCATTCCATTCCTAATTTCCAACATTCATTCATGAATATTTTGCATGTTTGGTCACAAGATACTATCAATTCCTATCCCACTGTCTAATCCTGACACTAAGGTCACACATGGAAGAAATATCCTATTACCTCCATCATGCATGTTCACTAGACATCTTTTAATCCAGCTTTCTGCCTGTGAGTGCACTGTCATAGGCAGAACCCTAGATTATGCTTCAATAAGTTGTAGCATTTTCATTGTGATATATAACATTATTATGCAAATTGTATGAAGCATATTGAATAAACAGACATATTGCTTAAATAAGTACTCCTTCTTCTTCATAGCTAAGTACTAAAAATATCAACATATATTTCAGCATACCTTATAAGCTATATCACCTTCATTTTCATTATTTACAAAAATGTCTATCTTGGTATATGTTCTTAATGATCTGTTAACATTGTGCTCTTTTCATTTACATGGAGTTGTGTATGTCTATTCCTCCTTTCTTCTTTATTCCTTATATAATTATTTCCATGTAAGTGGGAAATGTGCCTTACTTGACTATTCATTCCTATTATTAAGAACAGGTCTAATGAAGTATGTAAGAATGAACCAATTTCTGCTTCTTCTGTACTTCTTATTGGGCCTAATATCCTACATGCAAAAACAAATAGAGGAGTTGATTATTATAACACATGAAATTGTTTTCAACAATTTTTACTTTCACATTTGTACATTCAGTTGTATTAGTTAACTTGATAAGGGGATTCATATTCAGAATATATAAAAACCTGAAAAAAATTAATACCAAGAAACGATAACAATCTATAGATGGGCAAAGGAACTATACAGAAGTTTATTCTCAAAAGAAGAAAATCAAATGGCGTACAAATACATAAAAAATAATTCAACATACGGAGTTGTCAGGGAAATTCAAATTATAAGTTCATTAAGGCTTAGTCTCACTTCTTTTTTTTTTTAAACAAATATCTTGGGGCTGGGGATGTGGCTCAAGCAGTAGTGCGCTTCCCTGGCATGTGTGCAGCCCAGGTTCGATCCTCAGCACCACATACAAACTGTCAGACAAAGGAAAAAGGTCTAAAGGAGGAAGGGCTATCCGGGGAGAAGTTACAACAGGAGGCTGCTACTAACACCACTATATCACCAGAGGGCGTATGTGTCGAACCAACAGCTCCACCTATGGAGACAACATATGCTGGGAGGCCCCCAACCCCCGAAGTTGATAGATGGGATCCTGAAGCAGGACCTCAAAGATTAGCATGCCCTGTATTTGAGCAGGCAGGAGGGCAGCAAATTCACCATGCTTTAGATTTCAAAACAGTGAAGCAGCGAAAAGAGGCTGTAACAACCTATGGTCCTCAAGCACCCTTCACTGTAAGCATGGTCGAATCCATTACCAATTTGAACATGACACCAGCAGATTGGACTAGTATGTGTAAAGCTGTGCTAAATGGAGGACAATACCTGTTATGGAAGGCTGCCAATGAGGAATTTTGCATGGAGAAGGCTAGGCGAAATGCAGCAGTTGGTTATCCCCAGAGAAATCTACATATGTTGTTAGGAAAGGGACCTTATGAGGGTCAGCAGCAACAAATTGCATATGATCCTGACATATAATCACAAATTGCTGCAGATGTGGTTAGGGCATAGAAGACTTTACAAGGACATGGAGGTTTACAAGGTAAATTATCTAAGGTAATACAAGGAGCTAAAAAACCTTACGCAGAATTTGTAGATAGGCTTATTCAAGAGCTACCAGAGTTTTGGGGGGATACAGAAGAAGCAATGCCATTAATTAAACAGCTAGCCTAGCCTATGAACAAGCAAACAGATGGTGCAAGGAGGCCATTAGACCATGGAAACATGGAGATTTAAACACATGTATTAAATTGTGTAGAGACATTAATGAACAAGGGCAAGTCTTGGCAGATGCAGTACAACAGGCTTTAGATGCCAGGCCAAAAACATGCTAAAATTGTGAACAAACAGGACATTTTAAAAGGAGTTGCCCCATAGGAGGAAGGTTTAACAAAACTAGGTATCAAAGGGGTAGAATACCGGATATTTGCCCACGATGCCGTAGAGGGAGACATTGGGCTAATGAATGCTGTTCTCAACCCACCATAGAGGGTACTCCATTATCAAAAAACGAACAAGGACCAGGGGTTTACCCATGATATTGTGGAGAAAAGCATCGGGCTCCATTGCCAAAAAACGGACAGGGGGGCCCAATGCTCTGGGGCCCACGACCACAAATATATGGGGCCCTGGAGGAACCCAGCAACACCATCAGGGTAGTGCACAGGACACATTTTCCATTAGATCACTCACTAGACAAACCAGAGGGAGCGCAGGGTTGGACATCTGCGCCTCCGCCAGAGCAGTACTAACTCCAGAGATGGGAGTTGAAATCATTCCCACAGGGGTAAAAGGGCCTCTTCCCCAAGGAACAGTAGGCTTATTATTGGGACGCAGTTCTTCTACTCTAAAAGAACTTATGATAAGTCCTGGGGTAATTGATCCCGATTATGAAGGTGAAATAAAAATTATAGCCAGTTCTCCAAAGGGTATATCAGTAATTTCACCAGGAGATAGAATAGCACAGTTACTAATAATACCCAGTCTACATGATAAATTTTCCAGTCATACTGTAGAAAGAGGTTCCAAGGGATTAGGCTCCACAGGTGTAGTTTGGGCTTTGCTTTCTTTAAATTTAGATTCTTGCCCCATGCGAAAACTAAATATTCAAGGACATGAATTTAATGGGCTCCTGTATACAGGTGCAGACCTTAGCATCATCTCTCATCAAGAATGGCCAAAACATTGGCCGTTACAACAAGCCACTCAAATGCTTTGAGACCTAGGATTGGTGACTAATCCCCATAGAAGTGCAATGGTATTAGATTGGAAGGATCCGGAAGGATTTGAAGGAAATATACAGCCATATGTATTGGATCATTTTCCCGTAAATTTATGGTGACGAAATGTCCTAGATCAATTAGGACTAACATTAACAAATAACATCAATTCAAATGTGTCTACTACTAGGGCTAGACAAGGTTTTAGGAAAGGAAAAAGATTAAGAGAACAAGAACAAGGTTAGCAGCACCAATACAAATAGATCAAGAAACAGACAGACAAGGGTTGGATTTTCAGGAGGGGTCACTGAGACAATAAAAATTACTTGGAAAACAGAAAGACCAGTATGGGTTCCTCAGTGGCCCCTGACTAAAGAAAAGATACAAGCAGCCCATGACTTGGTCAAACAACAATTAGCAGAAGGACATATACAACCTTCTGTATCTCCCCATAATACTCCCATTTTGGAGATTATTGCAAGATTTAAGAGCCATTAATATGAGATGGTTATTATGGAACCTGCTCAATCAGGGATTCCTCAATTGTCTGCTTTACCAAAAACCTGGTATGTTTTAGATATAGATATTAAAGATTTTTTTTTTGTGAATTCCAATTCATCCTGAAGACAGTCCACGTTTTGCGTTTTGCATTTACTATCCCTGCAATGAAACATGAAGGTCCGGATCAGAGATATGAATGGAAAGTACTCCCTCAAAGGATGGCTAACAGCCCAACTATGTGTCAAATTTATGTTAACAAAGTAATGCAGCCACTTAGAAATCAAAATCCTGAACTACAAATATTTCACTATATGGATGATGTATTATCAGCACACAAAGATAAAAACACATTGCTAGAATGTTATGCCGCACTTACAAACTTAACAACTTTCAAAAGTTATTAGAAGACATGAATTGGATAAGGCCTTATCTAAGCATACCAACAGGAGAGTTGGGACCTTTATTTGATATCCTAAAAGGTCCATCAGATCCAAATCCACCCTGAATGTTAACACCTGAAGCAAGAAAGGCATTAAAAATCATTGAAACATATATGGAAAATATGCATTTGGATAGAATTGATATAAGTTTGCCTTTATTATTTATTGTACTACCAACAAAAAATATTCCTACAGGAATATTTTGGCAAGAAGATCCATTATTATGGATACATTTATCTTATTCTCCTAACACTATTTTTACTGGGTATCCTGAGGCTGTAGGACAATTAATACTCAAATGAATAAAAGCAGCAAAGGGAGTGTTTGGAATTTCTCCCAATAAAATTATTACTCCATATACTATGGATCAAATTGATGAGTTAGCTAATGAGTTAAATACTTGGGCAATAATCATGTGCAAATCTAATGTTTCATTTGATAACCACTTACCATCTAATCCTTTGTTGTCTTTTTGATCTTTGCATCCTGTAGTTTTTCCAAAAATGACAAGAAAAACACCTATCATGAATGCTCCAAACATATTCACTGATGGGCTAAATAATGGTACAGCAACAGTAGTTACCCCTGATCAAACTTTTACATTTTTAGTACCCAAACAATCAGCTCAAAAGGTAGAGCTTAATGCAGTATTACAAGCTTTTGTGATGTTTAAAGATTCTGTATTGAATTTATTTTCCAATAATCAGTATATAGTTAATGCTATAGTATCCCTTGAAGATGCTGGTAGGATTTCCCCTTCCTCTACTGTTTTCTCTTTGCTTTCCACTATACAAAGTCTAATCTGGGACAGAAAAGATCCATTCTTTATAGGACATATCAGGGCACATACAGGATTGCCTGGAGCCCTTAGTTTGGGCAATGATTTAGCAGATAAATCTACACATGACATACATATTTTCTCTACACTAGAAGAAGGTACAAATTTGCATAAAAGATTCCATATCAATACTAATACTTTACAAAAGCATTTTAAAGTAACTAAGGAACAAGCTAGACAAATAATAAAACAATGTCAAAATTGTGTGACCTTTTCACCACAAGTTAATCTTGGAGTCAATCCTAGAGGACTGATACCTAACCATATTTGGCAGATGGACATCACACACTTGCCAGAATTTGGAAAATTAAAATATTTGCATGTTACAGTTGATACTTCTTCCGGATTTTTTATGCGCTCCCTTCATGCCGGAGAAAAAGCTAAGGATATTATAGCTCATTGCTTACAAAATTTTGCCACTGTGGGCATTCCAAAACAGTTAGAAACAGATAATGCCCCTGGTTATACTTCTACCTCTTTTAAACAATTTTGCTCATCATTTGGCATTACTCATATAACAGGAATCCCATACAATCCACAGGGACAAGGCATAGTTGAAAGAGCTCATCAAACTATTAAAATGTACTTATTAAAGCAAAAAGAGGAAATTGGGAAGGGATATATATTCCCCAAAGATAAACTTAAAATAACCCTTTTAACTCTAAACTTTTTAAATTTGGATTCATCAGGGCTTAGTGCTGCAGAAAGGCATATGTATCCAAAACGTGTACATAAGCCCAAGGTACTTTGGAAGGATATTCTAACAGGACAATGGAAAGGTCCTGACCCAGTGATTGTCTGGAGTCTGGGATGTCTTTGTGTGTTTCCACAGGGAGAACAGCAGCCGTTTTGGATTCCAGAGAGATTAACTAAAGCCATTTCCACAGACCAAAAAGAAGATGATTTGGCTCAAATCCATAACAGCTGATATCCAGAACTCCAGTTTGGTTATCCTTACATCTGCGACAGTCGTTCTTCCACACCTGGAGGTTAATGAAACCTGGATGCTTTTTTCAATATGTATTTTATTATTGCTGTTTCCCACATCATGAAGTTCTATTTTGTTTTTTGAGCTCATACAGACGTAGGTTAATGTTTTGCTGATCAGTTCTATTTTTAACTATGGAGTTTTTAAACATTGCAATGGAGATTTCACCTGTAAAAAGTTACAAGGCCTTTCCTATTATGTTATGTGTTGTATGTATTATATTATGTGTGCACACTTATGTTTTGTGTTTGTTTGTATGTGCGTATGTCCATATATCATATATGATGAGCACTCATGCAAAAATGGATCCAAATATTTTTTTTTAATTATTCACGTGATTTAAATGGTTTAATTTAAATTGGGTAAACAGCTGTTGAGGATTGTTTTCATATATGAACAAAAGGAGGTTAATAGATCTGTTTGTTTACTTTCACCTTTCCTTTTCATTATATTTAATAATTCTGTTCAGGATTATGTAAATTGTTCAGAAAATTGCTTTCTTTTAATGCCTCCTGGAATATTACATAATTTTTTCTTTAGCCATCATTGCCAGAAGTCCTAACTTCATCCCAGTGCCAGTGAAGACAAACATAAAACCAAACTATAGCTTCTGCAATAGCTATCACAACAAACTGTATAAACTGATGCATCAATAAATAATGTAACTCAACAAGTGATGCTCAATCAAAAAGTCGATTTGCTTTGGGAGGAAATGGACATATTATTGGATTCCTCTGCTTTGAACTGCTTGCAGAACTTGCCTGGACTATGTATCACTTGTATGCATTGTGATCTATCTGTTTTTGCACCAACTTGTAGTAGTGCCGGGGTATTTTTGCTGATGATGTCATCAGTGGTACAATTTTTCCAAAAGGAGCCGCCAATTGGCTTGATGTCATGGCATGTTGTATCCTCCTCCCTTCTGCTTGTGATAGTCGTTGAGCTAAAATTTGGGGGCCAACAGAGGTGAGGCAAAGAACCTTACCCTCCTGCTGGTACAAAGGCCTATCCACAGGTATGGCTGTATGCTGGACCAGTAGTCAATGACGGGTAAGATCCAATTGCAATGGTACCAATCTAAGACAGGAGGGTGACCCCTTGAGGTCAGCTCATCTGATGACAGGTAAGAACCATATGTAGTATTGGACAAGCTAAGACAGGCAGGGTCCCTAAGCCACATGCTTGTTGTTTAAATAGAGAAGGGGAGATGTTGAGAGCCTCAGCTGAAGCGGCCCCAGCAAACTTCCAGCTGATTGGCTCCTCTGCTGTGACGCTCATTAGGCTGTTTCCCCGCCCTTTCAGAGCACGGAGCTGCTCATTGGAGGACTCTTTTGGCTCCCCCCATGCGACCCAGAAGTCTGCCTCAAGAGAGGGAAATGACCTGGAAGTTCCAGTGGAGTGCTCGCTGGAAGTGCCGGTGATTGTGGTTGAGCTCTAGGGGAATTCCTGGAGAGCTCATGTGGTGCCGCGTGCGTGCTAAAAATAAAGTTTGTTCCTGCTTGACAAGTGGCTCATGAATTGTGCCCAGTCAGACTGCAGCAACAAACAAAGATGTTGTGTCCACCAAAAAAACTAAAAAATAAATATTGAAATTTGCTCTCTCTCTAAAAAAAATTAAAACTATAAAACTATAAAAAATACACTCTCTTAAAAAAAATCTTAATAGATGTGAAGAGGCAGGCATTTCATTGTGAAATTGATTTGTTTTTCCTTAATGATATTTTGAATCTTCCTTTACTTAGTGGCCAACTGTGATTTTCTGTGGAGAAATATATGTTCAAATAGTTTCTTAATTTTTAATAGGGTAGATTTTTAGTTCTTTAATGGGAGTTCTTTATATATTTTATATATCAATCCTTATTAAGATATAGAATTTGCAAATATTTTCTAACATTCCATGGATTTCCTTTTTATTTTGTTCATAATATCTTTTCATGAACAAAAGTTTTCATTTTTATGATATACAATTCATCTGTTTTCTTTTTTCACATTTTTTCTTTTATTTTTTAGTTTGTTCCAATTGTACATGACAGTACAATGAATTTTGATACATTGTACACTAATGGAGCAAAATTTCTCATTCCTCTAGCTGTGCATGGTGCAGTGTCACACTGGTAGTGTAATCATACATGTATATGTGGTAATAATTGCTTTTCTACTTCTCTCCTCATTTCCCTCTGCATCTGAAGTTTCTTTATTCTTTCTACACCCCCCCATTTTGGATAAGCATCCAATTATCAGAGAAAACATTCAGCCTTTGGTTTTTCGGGTTTGACTTATTTTGTTTAACATGATATTCTTCAGCTCCATCCATTTACCTGAAAATGACATAATATCATTCTTCTTTAAGGCTGAGTAGTATTCCATTGTGTATATTACCACATTTTATTTACCCATTCTTCTTTTTACAAGTATCTAGTTTGGTTCCATAGTTTAGCTATTGTGAATTGTGCTGATATAAACTTTGATGTGGCTCTATCACTGTAGTATGCTGTTTTTAAGTCCTTTGAATATAAATCAAGGAGTGGGATAGCTGAGTCAAATAATGGTTCAATTCCAAATGTTCTGAGGAATCTACATACTGTTTTACATAGTGGTTGTATCAATTTGCAGTCCTACAAACAATGTATGAGTGTACTCTTTTTCCCCACATCCTCACCAACATTTGTTGTGGCTTGGATTCTTGATAATTGCCACTCTGACTTGAGTGAGATGGAATCTCAGTGCAATTTTGATTTCCATTTATCTAATTACTAGAGGTGATGAACATTTTTTCGTACTTGTTGATCAATTTCATTTCTACTTCTGTGAACTGTCTGTTCAGTTTCACCTATTTTTTCCCTGATTTTGTATTTGATTTCATTCAGAAAAATGTCAAATCAAATGTCATGACAATTTTACCTCCTTTTTATTCAAGATTTTTATAGTTTTTTTTCTTACTTTTATTTATTTTTTGTATATTTTGACTTTCTATTGAATATAAGGTACCAAATTCAGTTACTGCATTTCAAATGCATGGTTTTCCCAGACCACTTGTTGAATCCTACTGTAAGGGTTTTGAATGCAAAAATCTGTTCTGGGCCTTTGTGCATATAGTTTCTACCACCTAAATTGTTATATCACCAGAAATAAATGAAATACATTCAATATTATCATAAAAGTTCAAATCACATATTATATTTTCATATATTCCTCCTGTTTTCAAAAGGTCTCTCATCACCCTAGTATATCTCAATGATATTATTTTAAATATATTTCTTCATAGAATTTTAAAAAATATTTTTAGTTACACATGAACATAATATCTTTATTTTTTTATTTATTTTTATGTGGGGCTGAGGATTGAACCCAGTATCTCACATGTGCTAGGAAAGTGCTCTGCCACTGAACCACAACTCCAGACCTATATAGAATTTTTTTGTTACAAAAGTTTCTTTTTAATTATCAAGGATGGAGGAAATGGGGAGATGTAGGTCAAAGAGTACAAAGTTGCAGGAATTTATAATAAAATTAAAATAAAAATGTCTGGAGAGCTAATCTACAAAATGAAGACTATGATTATAATCTTGCATTGTATTCTAGAAATTTACTTAGATATTAGATTTTAGATGTTCTTACTTCCAAAATAGTAACTATGCAAAATAATAGAAATGTCAATTTACTTGACTATAGTCACTATTTCACTGTGTAAAACAAGTTATCATGCTGTACACCTGAAATATATGAAATAAAATTTTCTTTTATGATTTATTCAGTTTTTCATGTTTTTCTCTAATCACCCAATTTCCTGTCCCCATACAATTTAAGTTCTATGAGATCAGGAACCCTTCTATTTAGTTCATCATTAAATACTGGTAAGAACATGAATATGGCACACAGTAGGACATCAATAAATGTAAAATTCTCAGTGAAATTTCATTGTCACCAGTAAAATATATCTATTAACCATTTTCTGAATTGAAAATCAAATGAATAAGCATCACATGCAGATTAGTGATATTATAAATATGCACATCGATATTTTTTTCATTTTTAGAGGAAAAAAAGCTACCTTATAATAAAGAATCCAAGGCAAAAAAACAAAATGATAAGGGTTACTATTCCTTTTTCATTGTGTTTCTATTCCTTTGTCCCATTACTTTTGAAGAAAATGCCATATGCTGTAAAGTTTAATGGGATAGCAAAATGACTTGAATACAAATTGTTCTCTATTACTTAGAAAATACATCATTTGGTGATACAGCTTCCCTGAAAGATGTTTTTGAAAGTGTTTTTGTATATTTACTGAAAATACTAATTTAAATTGGACCGTATTTCTCAACAGGGTGCAGATATGATTTTCAGCCAGAACAGTTATCAGAGTATATTGTTTCAGGCTATTTATTCAAGAAGAGAAGATAGGGGACAATTCTCCAATGGGAGTGAAAAAGTTGCATAATGATGTCATAAAACATTAACTTAACAGTAGGAAGTAGCACTTATGAACCACTATAAGTTCTATTCTCTTGAGTTTATTTTTTTTTACAATCATAATAAATCCAATAGGTACGTAATTTCTTTATTGAGTTAGAAATTGTGTTTGTTTTCAGAAACCAACAGTCTTCTACTAGTACAAAGAAAATATTCACACAGACCACACATGTGCAAAATGCACAAAAAATCTGGAATATTTTTTAAATTAAATATCCTAGTGGCATTTTCCCATATTTATTTAGAGATTATGTACTAAAATAATACTTGTTTTGGATCTCAAAATGCCAACATGTATTATGATATTTGAGAAAATATTAAATGTGAAAATGCTATCTTAATAATCTTACTCTCTTATTACATAAGTGTATATGATGACAAATGGTGGACTCTTTCTTTTTCGCAGTGAAATAATAGCTTATTATCAGAATATTTTTAAAGTGGAAATGAGAGTTCTCACTATTAGGATTTCTGAAGTCTGAAAGGCAAGCTTCTTGGCACCTTTAAGGACAACCAATGACTGACTGTATCAATTTTATTCAGAAAACAAGTCAAATTTTGTCAAGTAAGACACTTGACAGCACTCTGCTTTAATTTTCTTTTTTATTCTTCCACCAGCAATTTTTTTAGGATGATGGAAAAAATTATGCATGTCAACATTTGGAATGGGCAAAAATAAAGACAAAAATCAATGGTTTCCTATGAATTTTATTTTTTTAATTTTTACTTTTTTTGGTACTAGGGATTGAACTCAGGGACACTTGAACACCAAGTCATATCCTCAGCCCTATTTTGTATTTTATTTAGAGACAAGATCTCACTTAATTGCTTAGCACCTCTTTTTTTGCTGAGGCTGGCTTTGAACTCATGATACTCCTGCCTCAGCCTCCTGAGCCACTGGTATTATGGTTGTGCACCACCACACCCAGCTCCTATGAGTTTTCTAATGGAATTTTTCTCTTCATCTGCATTTATCTAACTGTGAAATATTAATTTCATATAAAATCAAATCAAGTTATTATTTAATTTAGTTCATCCCCAAGAGTTCCATAGTCTTAACAGTTTTAGTATTATTCAAAAATCCAAGTCCAACATCTCATCTGAGACTCAAGGAAAATTATTTTCTATGAGTTCCTGTAAGAAACAAAAGCCAGTTATATATATCCAACAATAAAGTGGCACAAAGTCAACATTCACATTCCAAAAGGTAAGAAAAAGGATGTAGAAAAAAGGGATGAAGCCAAATCAAGACTTAAACTGAGCCAAGCAAATATGTCCTGTAATTACACAAACAGCATCTAGGACACATGTCTTGAGATGGTTTATCCAGAAGGCTTTGGTGGCCCTGCCCCTTTGGTTTGCCAGGTGAAGTGCATATAGGCTCTCTTTTATCCTGGCTTTCTCTGAGAACAGCAGTTTCTCTCAGCAGACAGTCCATGTTACTGGTATCTCTTAATCCCTGTGGTTTCCTCTCCAGCTTTGTTTTCCTCCTCACACCTCCACATATCACCCAATTAAGGGCTTCCTTCAGGGACTCCTATCCTGCTACACTTTGGCCTTCCAGGCCTTCCACTGAACTATTGGTGAAAACATCCAAGACCCCTTAATTCCAACATCCTGCATTACTGCAGAAACACAACCACGTAGATGATGCCTAGGTCTTCTGCCAGCTTGTACAATACCTCAGCCCCTGAAAACATAGCTTCTGTGACTTCTGAGTATCTGGGAGGCTCAGCATGGTGAAGCAATATCTTGGGCCTCCTTGTGTGAACAGGGTGCCCCCATGTTCTCTTGGGAAAGGGATTTTCTCTTCTATACCCTGAAGTAGCATCTTTCATATTATCTCTGGGGAAAGAACTTACCACCCCATTGGGGGTTATAATCTCTTCAGCAAGCACATCTTCCTTGGCCCCAATTTTACAAAAGCACATTTCTGGACAAACTACAAATTTTTTAAAAGCTTTTAACTCTATTTTGTGTTACTGGTTCTCACACAAATCATGGCTATAGCTGGTGGCAAAATCCATGCCAATGAATGGTGTGCTGCCTTGAAATTTCTTCTACCAGATTCATTTGTCCATTACTTTTAAATTTAGACCCATTCAAACTCTAAGGACATCAGGAAAATGTAGACAAATTCTTTGCCAGATAAAACATGAATGGACTCTATTCCAATTCCCAATAAATTCCTCATTTATTTCTGAAACTTCATGAGCATTGTCTGTCTTCCTATTGGCATTCTAGTCATTTGAGTTTCTATAAGAATCATTCATTAAGCTCTACTTACAACATTCTAAAGCTCTTCCTCCTTACATCTCTAAACTTTTCAGAATTCCTCCTTCCAGAGAGTTCCAAAGATTTCTGAACAACATGATCAGGTTAGTAACACCAATGGCTACTCAATATCAATTTCTGTTTTAGTCAGCTTTTCCATTACTGTGAACAAAAGATTTGATAAGAACAACTTACAGATGGGAAAACTTATTTGGGTGCTCACAGTTTCAGAGGTTTCAGTCCATAGATAGTTGATTTCATTGAAATAGGCTCAAGGTGAGGCAGAACATCATGGTGGATGGGCATGTCAGAGGAAAACAACTCAGAACATGGTATGGTTAGTAAGCAGATATTGGAAGACAAAAGTACCAGCCACACCCCAGTTGCCTTCAGTTACCACTCATTAAGTCCTTTCAAATTAGGGTGGAATTATTAGGTCACAACTCTCAAAATCTAGACTTTATTACTTCTAAAAATCCTGCATCAACAGGATCTTTGGCAGGACACCTTCATATTCAAACTGTATCAGTGTTTGTAGGGTAGATTTTAAAAATGTATAGACCTATAAAAATGTAGTAAGTAAAGAATCACAACATACTACTAGAGTAATTCTGTTAACCACAAAAAAGAGTATAAGCAAAAAGAAAGCATAAAAGGAACTACAACAAATTTTTAAAAATGATTTAAAAACTGTGAATTATAACCATACCTATCAATAATATCCTTTAATGTAGATAAATTATATTCTCAAATTTAAAAAAAAGAAAATAGGAGACAGAAATATGTCCCAGATTCATGCATTGAGAGAATTTATAGTGTTAAAATATCTTTACTGCATAAAGCAATCAACACATTCATTGTGATACTTATTAAAATACCAATGGTGTTCTTCACAGAACTAGAAAAAAATCATAACTTTGTATGGTAGGAAAAAAAATACCTCAAATAGTCAAAGCAATCCTGAGTAAGAAAAGTAAAACTGGAAGCATCACAATAACTGATTTCAAAATATATTTTACTACATCAAATTAAAATGCTTATGTACAGCAAAGGAAGCAATAAACACAGTGAAAAGACAAACTATACAATGGACAAAATCTGCCAGCTATTCATCTGTCAAAGGATTAATACCAAGCATGGAGAAAATACTCAAAATTTTAGCAACAGGTAATTTATTTAATAAGTGACCAAATTATCTGAGTAGATACTTCTCAAAAAGAAACAAGAATAAATGTTCAATAAATATATGAAAAATTTATCAAAATTTTTGTCATCAGAGAAGTGAAAATCAAAATTTTTTTTCAGATTCAATTTCACCAAAGTCAGAATAGCTAGATTAAAATAATAATAAGTCAGATGTGTTGGTGCATGCCAGTAATACAAGCTACTTAGGATGATAAGGCAGGAGGATTTCAACTTTGAGGCCAGCCTGGGCATGTTATCAAAGCTCCAGCTGAAAATAAAATTTTTAAAAGATCTGAGGATATAGCTCATTCTTGTCTATCATACACAAGACCCTGGGTTCAATACCTAGTGCATTAAAAATGCTGGGGAGGATGTGAAGAAGATGGAAAATTTAACATATAAAGGTTCCTCAAAAAAAACTAATAATAGGTCTACCATATGATCCACCAATATGCCTCCTGCGTATATACACAAAGAAAATGAAGTTATTATACAAAAGAGACACCTCTGTGCCCATATATTTTGTGGCACTACTCAAAATAGAAAAACTATGGTATTAGTGCAGGTTGTCTGTCAAAAGATGAAAGGATTAAAATGTGGTATATATTCAAAATACAGATGCAGATTTATTCAGGAATAAAGAAAAAACTCATGTGCATGAAATTTGATGGAAGGGTATCTTATTATGCAAAATTAACAAAACACAGAAAATGAACTACCATATAGTACTTTAATTTGAAAACTAAAAAAAAAGAAACAAAGAAAAAGAAAACAGATCCTTAGGTAAGTGGAAAAACAAAAAAGTCTTGACAAATTTTTTAAAGTTGAAATTACATTGAGTATCTCTGATCACAATGGAATAAAACACAATGATCTATAACAATAAATCCTTTGGAAACTAACATTATATAAAATTTAAACAAGTTGCCTTTTAAAGAAGAATGAAATTATGACATATGCCAGTAAATGGATGGAGTTGGAGAATATCATGCTAAGCAAAATAAGCCAATCCCAAAAAATCACAGGCCAAATATTTTCTCTAATATGCAGATGCTAATTCACAATAATATGGGGGCACTACAGAAGAATAGCATTACCTTAGATAAGGTAGAGGAAAGTGAAGGTAGGGGACGGGAGGGGAGGGGAGGGGATGTGGGGATAGGAAAGATAGTAGAATGAAACAGATATTATTACTGTATGTATATATGTGACAGCATGCCCAAAATGATTCTGCAACATGTACACTCAGAAAAATAAGAAATTGTATCCCATCTATGTGTGATATATCAAAGTGCATGAATGAATTCTACTGTCATGTATAACTAATTATTTTTTAAAATGGGCTACGGGAAATTTCAACATTTCTGTTACAAAATGAAAATGGAGACTTAACATACAAAAAAAATTGTGATACAATGAAATTGGTATTAAAAGGATAATTTATAAAACTCAATGCCCACATCAACAAAGCAGAAAGATATCAGATAAACAACTTATTAATACACCTCAGTTAACTAGAAAAATAAAACAGAAAACACAAAAAATAGAACAAATAAAATAATATAGATCATAAAATAAATAAATGGAGCCAGAAAAAGCAATATGAAAGACCAGTAAAGTTCTGGGACTGTAGCTCAGCCGTGAAGCACTTGCCTTGCAAGTGTGATGCACTGGGTTCGATCCTAAGCAACACATAAAAATAAGCAAAATAAATTGTGTTCATCTACAACTAAAAAAAAAAATTTAAAAGGCCAGTAAAGAAAGCTAGTTTTTCAGAAAGATAAACAAGAGAGACAAACATTTAGCTAGAGTGAGAAAAAGAAAAATAAAACTCAAAATTAGAGATGAAAATTAAAACACTACAAATGACACTACAAAAATAGAAAAGTACATTAGAGATTGCTATGAACAATCATACCAAAATGTTGATAATCTAGGAAAAAAGGCATACTCAGCTTACAAAGACTGAAGTATGAAGGAAAAGAAAATTCAAATAAATAACAAGTAACAAAATTGAGAGTAATAAAAACATTACTGTAATAAAAACAGCCCAGCACCAGATGGCTTCACTGCTGAATTCTACCAAACATTTAAAGAGGAAATAATATCAATCCTCAATAAGTAATTCCAAAAGTAGAAAGGAAAGAATTCTATATTCTGTGAAATTTGTATAACCCTGATTGCAAATATAGGAGATAACATAACAGCAAAAAAGGAAAACTATAGACCTATATCCTTCATGAATATAGATGAAAAAAGTCTGTAAAAAATATAGGCAAACAGAATTCAACAGCACATAAAAAAGATTATTCACCATGATCAAGTGGGGTTCATCCCAGGGATGCCAGGAAGTTTAAATAAATGCAAAATAAAACCATAATACACCGTATATTCAGAATAAAGAAAGTACAAAAAATGATCATCTCAATTGAAGCAGAAAAGTCAGCCAATGAAATTGAACATCACTTCATTATGAACATATTGAACAAATTATGCATATAAAGAACATACCTCAGTGTTATAAAGGCCAGTTATAATAAGACAACTCCTAATATTATACTGAATGAGGAAAAAACAAAAGTTTTGTAAGATCTGAATCAAGATAAGGATATCCACTTTTACTACTTAAATTCAACATATTTCTGGAAGTCCTAATCAGAGTAATTAGGCAAGATAAAGAAAATGCAATCAAATTGGAAGTCAGATATCAATGTTTGCTGGTTACATGATTTTACATGTAAAACACCCCAAACTACACCAAAATAGTAATAGAATTAATTAATAAATTCAGCAAATTGAAGGATACAAATCAAATCTATAAAAATAAGTAGTGTTGCTTGCTCTATATAAATACTCAATTATCTCAAATAGAAAGATAAAAATCAATCCCATTTTAATGGCTACAAAATACATAAGAATAAATTTAACCAAAGAAGTGAAATAACTCTGCAATAAAAATTATAAATTTTGATGAAAGAAATTAATGAGTACACAAAATTTGAAAGATTTCACATGTTCATGGATTGTAAAAAATATTTTTAAAACATCATAATACCCATAGAACCTGAAAATTTAATGCAATCCTTATCAAAATACCAATGAAGTTCTTCACAGACTTAGGAAAAATTCTAAAATGTATTTGGAACCAAACACATACACAAAAATTACCCACAAATACTCAAAGTCATTTTGAGCAAAAAGAACAAAAAAAGGAGATATTATACTACTTCATTTCAAAGTGTACTAGAAAATTATTGTAATAGAAACAGTATGGTATTGGCAAAAAAGCACATACATAGAACAATGGATTATAATAGAAATCCTATACGTACACACATCTACAGTCACATAATTTTCTACAAAATTGTATACAACATGACCTGGAGAAAGGACAGTCTTTTCAATAAAATGGTGCTGGTAAAATTGGATATCCACACATAGAAGAAACTAGTCCCCTATTTCTTTTTTTTTTTATTGGTTGTTCAAAACCTTACACAGCTCTTGACATATCATATTTCATACATTAGCTTCAAGTGAGTTATGAACTCCCATTTTTACTCCAAATACAGATTGCAGAATCACATCGGTTACACATCCACATTTTTACATAATGCCATACTAGTTACTGTTGTATTCTGCTACCATTCCTATCCTCTACTATCCCCCCTCCCCTCCCCTCCCATCTTCTCTCTCTATCCCATCTACGGGAATTTATTTCTCTCCTTGTTTATTTTCCCATTCCCCTCACAACCTCTTATATGTAATTTTGTATAACATTGAGGGTCTCCCTCCATTTCCATGCAATTCCCCTTTTCTCTCCCTTTCCCTCACACCTCATGTCTCTGTTTAATGTTAATCTTTTCTTCCTGCTCTTTCTCCCTGCTCTATTCTTAGTTGCTCTCATTATATCAAAGAAGACATTTGTTATTTGTTTTTAAGGGATTGGCTAGCTTCACTAAGCATAATCTGCTCTAGTGCCATCCATTTCCCTGTAAATTCCATGATTTTATCATTTTTTAGTGCTGCGTAATACTCCATGGTGTATAGATGCCACATTTTTTAAATCCATTCATCCATTGAAGGGCATCTGGGTTGGTTCCACAGTCTAGCTATTGTGAATTGTGCTGCTATGAACATCGATGTGGCAGTATCCCTGTAATACACTCTTTTAAGGTCTTAAGGGAATAGTCCGAAAAGAGCAATAGCTGGGTCAAATGGTGGTTCCATTCCCAACTTTCCCAGGAATCTCCATACTGCTTTCCAAATTGGCCACACCAATTTGCAGTCCCACCAGCAATGTACAAGAGAACCCTTTTCCCCACATCCTCGCCAGCACTTGTTGTTGTTTGACTTCATAATGGCTGCCAATCTTACTGGAGTGAGATGGTATCTTAGGGTGGTTTTGATTTGCATTTCTCTGACTGCTAGAGATGATGAGCATTTTTTCATGTACTTGTTGATTGATTGTATGTTCTCCTCTGAGAAGTTTCTGTTCAGGTCCTTGGTCCATTTGTTGATTGGGTTATTTGTTATCTTATTGTCTAATTTTTTGAGTTCTTTGTATATTCTGGATATTAGGGCTCTATCTGAAGTGTGAGGAGTAAATATTTGTTCCCATGATGTAGGCTCCCTATTTACTTCTCTTATTGTTTCTCTTGCTGTGAAAAAACTTTTTAGTTTAAGTAAGTCCCATTTGTTGATTCTTGCTATTAGCTCTTGTGCTATGGGTGTCCTATTAAGGAATTTGGAGTCCGACCCCACAATATGTAGATCGGAGCCAACTTTTTCTTCTATCAGACGCAGAGTATCTGATTTGATATCAGGTCCTTGATCCATTTTGAGTTAACTTTTGTGCATGGTGAGAGGAGGGGGTTCAGTTTCATTTTGTTGCATATGGATTTCCAGTTTTCCCAACACCATTTGTTGAAGATGCTATCCTTCCTCCATTGCATGCTTTTAGCCCCTTTATCAAATACAATATATTTGGAACTTTGTGGATTAGTCTCTGTGTCCTCTATTCTGTACCATTGGTTCATGCACCTGTTTTGGTAGCAGTACCATGCTGTTTTTGTTACTATTGCTCTGTAATATAATTTGAAATCTGGTATTGCTATACCACCTGATTCACACTTCCTGCTTAGAATTGCTTTTGCTATTCTGGGTCTTTTATTTTTCCATATGAATTTCATGATTGCTTTATCTATTTCTACAAGCAATGCTAATGGGATTTTGATTGGCATTGCATTAAACCTATAGAGAACTTTTGGTAATATTGCCATTTTGATGATGTTAGTTCTGTCTATCCATGAACAGGGTATATTTTTCCATCTTCTAAGATCTTCTTCTACTTCTCTCTTTAGGGTTCTGTAGTTTTCATTGTATAAATCTTTCACCTCTTTTGTTAGGTTGATTCCCAAGTATTTTATTTTTTTTGAGGATATTGTGAATGGAGTGTTTTTCCTCATTTCCGTTTCAGAAGTTTTGTCACTGATATACAGAAATGCCTTTGATTTATGCGTGTTGATTTTATATCCTGCCACTTTGCTGAATTCATTTATTAGTTCTAGTAGTTTTTTTGTAGACCCTTTTGGGTCTTCTAGGTATACAATCATGTCATCCACAAATAGTGATAATTTAAGTTCTTCTTTTCCAATTTTTATGCCTTTAATTTCTTTCATTTGTCTAATTGCTCTGGCCAGTGTTTCGAGAACTATATTGAATAGAAGTGGTGATAGAGGGCATCCCTGTTTTGTTCCAGATTTTAGAGGGAATGCCTTCAATTTTTCTCCACTCAGAATGATGCTAGCCTGAGGCTTAGCATAGATAGCTTTTATAATGTTGAGGTAAGTTCCTGTTATCCCAAGTTTTTCTAATGTTTTGAACATAAAGCGATGCTGTACTTTGTCGAATGCTTTTTCTGCGTCTATGTAGATGATCATATGATTCTTATCTTTAAGTCTATTGATGTGGTGAATAACATTTATTGATTTCCATATATTGAACCATCCTTGCATCCCAGGGATGAATCCCACTTGATCATGGTGCCCAATTTTTTTGATGTGCCTTTGTATCTGATTCGCCAGAATTTTATTGAGGATTTTTGCATCTAGGTTCATCAGAGATATTGGTCTGTAGTTTTCTTTCTTTGAGGTGTCTTTGTCTGGTTTCGGAATCAGGGTGATGTTGGACTCATAGAATGAATTTGGAAGAGCTCCCTCTTTTTCTATTTCCTGAAATAACTTGAAAAGTATTGGTATTAATTCTTCTTTAAAGGTTTTGTAAAACTCCGCTGTATACCCATCCGGTCCTGGGCTTTTCTTGGTTGGTAGTCTTGAGTTCTCTCTCTTCTTCTCTTCGTTAGCATGGCTAAGGGTCTGTCAATCTTATTTATTTTTTCAAAGAACCAACTTTTAGTTTTGTTAATTTTTTCAATAGTTTCTTTTGAGATCTATAGTTTCTTTATTCATCTTTTGTTTGTAGGATCTGTCCAATGGTGATAGAGGTGTGTTGAAGTCACCCATAATTATTGTGTTGTGGTTTTTTTGATTCTTGAACGTGAGGAGAATTTGCTTTATGAACGTCGCAGCACCATTATTTGGTGCATAAATATGGATAATTGTTATATCTTGTTGATGAATGGCTCCTTTTAACAGTATATAATTTCCTTCCTTATCCCTTTGGATTAACTTAGTCTTTAAGTCGATTTTATTCAATATGAGGATGGCCACCCCTGCTTGCTTGCGAGGACCGTGTGCGTGGTATATTTTTTCCCAGCCTTTCACCTTCTGCCTGTGTATGTCTTTTCCAGTCAGATGTGTCTCCTGGAGGCAGCATATTGTTGGATTTGTTTTTTTAATCCATGTTACCAGCCTATGTCGCTTTATTGGAGAGTTTAAACCATTAACGTTAAGAGTTACTATTGATATATGGTTTGTACTTCCAGCCATGTTTGATTATTTATCTTTTTTTAAAAAAATTAGTTTTTTTCTCCATGATTAGCTTTCAACCCTCCATCTGTCTTTACTGAGGTACTTCCCACTGTTGGCTTTGATTATTGTTTTTCATTTCTTCCTCGTGTAGTGTTTTGCTCAAGATGCTTTGCAGTGCTGGTTTTCTGGCTGCAAATTCTTTTAGCTTTTGTTTATCGTGAAAGATTTTTATTTCGTTGTCATACCTGAAGCTTAATTTTTCTGGATACAGAATTCTTGGTTGTCATCCATTGTCTTTCAGTGTTTGAAATATGTTGTTCCAGGATCTTCTCGCTTTCAGCATCTGTGATGAAAAAATCTGTTGTTAACCTTATTGGTTTACCCCTGAATGTAATCTGCCTCCTTTCTCTTGTAGCTTTTAATATTTTCTCTTTGTTCTGTATATTGGATATCTTCATAACAATGTGTCTTGGCGTTGGTCTACTGTGATTTTGTATGCCCGGTGTCCTGTATGCATCTAAAATTTGTATATCTGTTTCTTTTTTTATTTCTGGAAAGTTTTCTGTAATTATTTCATGTTGCAGGTTACTCATTCCCTTGGTTTGAATCTCTATTCCTTCCTCTATCCCAATGACTCTTAAATTTTTTTTTTATGTTATCACATGTCTCGTGCATGTTTCTCTTGTGATTTTTAACCAGCCTATCTGAGTTGGCTAGACTCTTTTCAAGATGATATATTTTGTCTTCATTATCTCATGTTCTGGCTTCTACTTGCTCCACTCTATTAGTGATACTCTCATTTGAGTTTTTAATGTGGTTTATAATTTCCTTCATTTCTAAGATTATTGTTTGATTCTTTTTTATAATCTCTATCTCCTGATAAAGATGCTTAACTTCTTATTTTATCTGTATATGTAATTCAATTTCAATGTGTTCTTTCACTGTTTGAATTTGCTGTCTCGTATCCTCTTTAAGGTTCCATTCCATCTGTCTAAGGTATTCCTTGAGTTCTTTATATGAAAATTTTTCTGATGACTCTATATCCTCCTGAATATTTAGGCTGTCCTGCATTGTTTGTATTCCTTTTTTCCTTGCTTTTTCATGCTGCTCATGTTGCTTCTTGTTCTGATTGACTGCTGAGTTACTGTTTACTCCTATAAATTTATTTGATGTTTGGGAGGAAAGGTATTAGAAGGGAAGGGAAGAAGTCATCAAAGAGAATGAGAGTAAGCAGGTAGAATTCAAGAAAGGGGGAATAAGAGAATTGAAAAGAAATGAAAAGACAGAAGAAAAGAAGAAAGAAAAAATAGGAAATTAAAAAGAATTTAAAAAATAATAATAGTAATAATAAAAATGAAAATTAAAATTAAAAAAAAATAAAATGAATTAAATTTTTTTTTAAAAAACAACAACAACAACAGCAGTCTTAGAGTTTGATTAACTTCTCTTCCAGTAGGTGGAGCTGTGCCCACTGGGCCAAGCTTCTCGTCTCAGTAGGCGGGAGCCAGTCACTGTGCAGCAGCTCTTCCTCCCAGACTGGGCGGGTCTCCAATCCTGAGTGCCTAAGGCCTTCTCTTGTGTCTAGTCACTTCCCCACTTTTCCTCGAGCTAGGCCCCGCTCACCGGTGACGCTCACCACAATACTGGCTACAAGCCAGGTCTGCTGCTCCTGTGAGCCCTGTTTTCATGAATGCCTGGGCACACCCTCCCTGTTTGCCATTCCCTTGGACCCTAAGTTTATAGAGCTTGGGGCGGAGTACCCCCAGCGAATTTGCTTGACCTCTGGTAGGCACGCCCCCGGAAGCTGGTACAAGAGACCTCAGTTGTCAGCACTGGTGGGAGCAGTAGCCGAGAGTTCCATGCCTCAGGTCCCGCGCCACTCCTGATTCCCTCGGGCGGGCAGGGCTGTTCAAAGAGCCAAGCGGACGGGGTCTGTTTGCTGTGTGGGTGGGACCTTTTGCAGAGCCCGGCAGGTGGGAGCTGTTCACTTGAGCGTGGGGGGGGGGTGCGGGGGGGGGGTCGTCCTTTGCAGCACCGAAGAGGCGGGGTGGTCGTTTGCAGCGCCGAACCGCCAGAGGCGGTTCACAAAGCCGGGCCAGCGGGGGCCCAGGCAGGCAGCAGCTGTTCTTATGTTCGCTGCAACGTGTGGGCAGCGGCAGTTCGGCGGTGGCCGGCGGAACTGTGCCCCTGCTCTGAGTTGCCGAGATTCACTCGTCTGGGACAAACTGACCCCTCCAATAGACTTACTAATTCCTGGCAGGTCTCCTTTCAGCAGAATTTTTCTAGAAGTTTCTCAGTAGGTCGCACTTAGGTGTATTAATGGGTCTCTCTGATCCCGTTACTGCGGAGGCATTGAAAGTGCTGCCTCCTTGCCGGCCACCATGTTGGGTCTCCTCAGTTCCCATGTTCTTTGTTTCTCCATTCACAGATTTACTGTAATGGCTGTTTTGATTGCAAGCCTCCCTATTTCTCATTATTTACAAAGTTCCATACAATATTGATAAAAGAAGTAAATGTGACACCCAAAACCATGAATCTGCTTGAAACAAACAGGTGAACTGCTTCATGATATTGAAATGGCAAAAATTTTATGGATAACACATCAAAAGCACAGGAAAGAAAATTACACAAATGGGATTACATCATACAACAAGCATCCACACAACAAAGGTGACAAGCAACAGAGTGAAAAGATAGCTTACAGCTGGATGCTGGGCACATGCCTGTAATTCCAGCAGCTTGGGAGGCTGAGGCAGGAGGATCATGAGTTCAAAGCCAGCCTCAGGAAAAGCAAGGTGCTAAGCAACTCAGTAAGACCCTCTCTCTAAATAAAATACAAAACAGGGTTGGAATGTTGGCTCTGTGATTAAGTGTCCCTGAGTTCAATCCCCAGTACCCGCACCCCCTCAAAAAAGACCTCTTACAAATAGAAGAAAATATTTTTAATGCATACATTATACAAGGGGTTGATATCCAGAACACATAGCAGCTCCAAAAACTAAATTACAAGAAAAGCAGAAGCCAGAAATGGTGGTATATACCCGTAATCACAATAAAATAGGGTGCTGAAGGCAGAGGATCCCAAGTCTGAGGCAAGACTCTGCAATTTAATGAGGAACTGTGCAACTTATCAAGACCCTCTCTTAAAATTAAAAGGACTAGAGATGTGGTGCAGTGGTAAATTGTCCCTGGGTTCAATCCTCAGTATGCCCCCCACAAGAAACATTATTTAAATAATGAGCAATAAACCTAAGTTGACATTTCTCAAAAAAAAAGAGAGAAAATTTAAAAAAAAGAAAGAAAACACAATTGCCAAACAGGCACATTAAAAAAGCTCAATATCAATAATCATCCAGAAAATGCAAATTTAAACACAGTGAGATATCACATCGTCCTGGTAAGAATAACTAGTATTTTGGTTTAATTTTTTTGTTGTTAATGGACCATTTATTTTATTTATATGTGGTGCTGAGAATTGAACCCAGTTCCTCACACATACTAGGCAAGCACTCTACCATTGAGCCACAACCCCAGCCTGACTAGCAGTTTTAAAATAGCTGAAATATAACAGGTGCTAGTGAGAATTCGGAGAAAAAGGGAAGCCTTATATACTGTTAGTGGGAATGTAAATTAGTATAGCCCTTGTGGAAAACGATATGGAAGTTCCTCAAAAAATTAAAATAGAACTTCCAACAGTCCTATCTGTTGGATATATATCCAAGGAAATGAAGTCAGTATGTCAAAGAGTCATCTGTTCTCCAATGTTTATAACAGCATTATTCACAACAGCCAAGAAATGGAAACATGTAACATTAAGTGTCCATAATTTGATGAATGAATAAAGAGACTGTGGTACATGTACACAGTGGAATACTATTTATTCATAGAAAAGAATTAAATATTGTCGTTTGTAGCAACATGGATAGAGCTTGAGAACATTGCATTAAGTTAAATAAGTCAAGCCCACCCAGAAAGATAAGTAACACACGATTTACCCCATTTGTGGAATTTTAAGATGTTGATCTCCCAAAAGTTGAGAATAAAATGGTAGTTACCAGAGACTAGGCACAGATGGGGCAGATTTGAGTAATGGGTAATAAATTATAAATAGGAACAAGAATTTCCAAGTTTCTACTGCATAGTAGGGTGATTACAGATAATGATATTATACTGTAAATTTAAGAAATATAGAATAAAGAATTTTTAAATATTTAACCACAAAGAAATGATCAATTTTGAGGAGATGAATTTGTTTAACCTAAATTATACTTTATAAAATATATACATAATTAATGGTTCATATATATATATATATATATATATATATATATATATATATAACTTTTGTGTTTTGTGCATCAATTAAAAATAGAAAGTAAAAGTACATTATATTCCATGCTATTATGATTATGTAAAATTTTATCCTACTGTTAGATATAACTAAAAAGAAACAATTTAGAAAACTCAAAATAAATAAATAAATAAATAACCCCCAAAGTCAAAAAGCATTAGTTACTAAAAAAGTACAATAAAATTTGAATTGGTATTCTGAGAATAGCAAATTACCCTCCTTAATATGGGTGCTTCTCATCAAATATATTGGAAATCTGTGTAAAACAAAACCCAGGTGAAGAGGATTCTTTCTTTGTGACTGTCTTTGAGCTTCAACATTAGCCTTCTTCTATGTTCAGACTCAGACATGGACTTTTAATTTATATTACCTGATCTCATGCTTCTCAGGGCTTGGGACTAATTCTGGATCTACAAAATTTTCTCATTTTGGTCTTCAGCTTGCTGAATACAGATGTTGAGACTTCTTGCCTTCATAATTGTATGAGCAATTCTTGTTATGAATCCTTGTCTATCCAGCATCTATTTTTTCTCTGGAGAACCTAGAAAAATATAATAAATTTTGTTTACATTTTCAGTAGGTTAAATAACACAATAACCAACTGTAATACATTTTTTAAAAATTCCTTTATCCCACACCCTATATCTTACTTATTTCTAATAGTTTCTCTTTATTACAAATCTTTCATTATCTTAAAATACATATATTTGCTTGCCACCCACTTGTCTGTGTATATTTTGTATTTAAAGATATGTAAGTTTTCATCCATACTCTAAAGAAAATTGGGTTACCATAGAGGTCAAAGACAGATAATGTATAGATTTGGATTTATTTAGATATCCCCTTCAAGAGTATATTAGAACTTTTTTCTCAGACATTGATTTGGTATTAATTATGTTAATATGCCAGGGAACTTTTTTAGTACTTAAAATACAGAAGTTGGCAAAAATAGATAATCATCACTACTTACATAGTGCATATTGTATTTAAAAATCTCCTGAAATGCATTACATGGTTTTGGAGAAAAATAAATACAGGAATGAGTAATATAATTTCTTTCATTTGGCCTTGAAAAGGAAACACACCTTTGATCAACATATTATACACAGGTTCTTCCATTCTTAATTCCATACAGATTAGAAAAGCAGTTCCAAGAACATCACTTCTAGTCTCCCCCAATGACCCTTCAATTATTTTTCTAAGTATTATTATATTAAATTAATGGATGGAAAGATAGATACAAGAATGGATAGATAGATAGATAGATGATAGATAGATAGACAGATAGATAGATAGATAGATAGATAGATAGATAGGAAGATGCAGATAGTAATAATTAAGACAAAGCAATGGCTACCCAATTATCTGGCTGGAGCATACCTTGCATCTCTGATATAGTTGGCATTCAGTAGAAAATGAAACAATATGAGCTTATTTTCTGCTTTGATGTTATGTCATATCATCAATTGTCCAATAATTATTTGCACAAAAATTTAGCTATTAAAAATGTAAGTGGTAAAACTTTGTTATAAATTATGGCAACATATTTTCAGCCACTTTTGGGTTGAGTTTTCATCTTTATATCTGTGTTATCAGACATTTCAGTGGGGTCTTGGAAGTGAATTTCTCTTTTCTAAGGATATCCTTCTGTATCCTCATATCTGCTAGTCTTCCTTATTGTTATATTATCTCATCCTGCATGAATGGAAGAAGTTTACACTGCAGCTAGGAATGTTGTTGCATGAAGTCCCTGCCTTTAGTAATCTTTTGATAATTCTACTTCAGAAGAGTTAAATGAATAAAGTTTCCATAGAAACATGAATTGTAAAAAGACACTTCATTTATATTATATTTGTTTAGATAAGATTCACTTTTGTGGGAAATTGTGAAAAATGTAAATAAAATTCCTAAATTTGAAGCAGAAAAAACGCTTAAACAAAAAAATCAACTTATAATGATAATCAAATGGAGATTTTGTTAGGAATAACACTTACCTACTATTAGCTACCACATGTTATGACAAATATGATGTATAACAGAAGCAAAATGTCTAGGATTTTTCAGCTTCATTACAACAGATAAGCACAAGGAGTCATCTATAAGTATAATTCACCTACACTTTGGATAAAAGTGTCTTTTTTAATAAAGAAAATAAAGAACATTTAATTCTGGAGTATAGTGCACAACTTAGGGTTATTAGCTGTTACTTCTATTTCCTTCCTTATGTATAAATATTCAGTTTCATTTCAAACATATAAAGTAAGATTTTAAAGTTGAAGAAGAAATAGATTAATTTAGTAGTTATTTGTGGATATCTTGTTAAATAGTTTTCCTGTATGAAACTGGAGGTTTTTTTCATTTTGCTTACTGTTATAACTCAGAGTCTAAAACAATGCCTGGCAAATTATGGGCACCCAATATATATTTGCAATGGAAAGGAAAGAAAGGAAGAAGGGAAGAAAGAAGGAAAGAAGGGGGCAGATATGATATACTGTGAAGTTAATATCACTTTTAATCCTTATCTAATACATACAAAAATATCTCTCTATGTATAGTTACTTGTCAGGTCAGTAGTGGTAAAGTTCTATATTTTCTTCCTGACTGCAACATTATAAATATCCACATTGAGAGGCCTATGAAAAGATTTTACAACTGTTTTAATAAATCAAAATTGATCTAAATAGCTTGGTTTACTTGTAATCTATCTTTAAAGTCAGATTCATACAGATATAATTTGGTTTTAATAAAATTTACTCTTTGTAAGTATGAAAAATATAATGAGTTTTGATAAAGTATATAATCATATAAAACAATCATGTTGTAAAAAGTTATTATTACCCAAAATAGCCAGAGACCCATTTTGCAGTAAGTCTCCTGCAAAAAGAATTTTGCATTTCACTTCCAGTCCTGGAAATGACTAAATTATTTTATATCCCAAGTATTTTGTCTTTCATGTAGAAACTTACCATGCATAGCCTTTTGAGTTGACTTCTTTCATTTCTCATAATTTATTTGAGATTCATCTGTGTGATTGCATTAATATTTCTACTCTTTCAATGCTAAATAGTATTTCATTGCATGAATGTGCCACAATATGTTATTCTATGTAGCTGTTGATGTATTTGGGGGTTGTTCTGATTTTTGCGAATTATTCATGAAGCTGCTTTGGAATATTTTTGTACAATTCTATACATGAACAAAAGTTTTAATTTCATTTAATGTATAACTAGGCACAGGATTTCCTGGTCACATGACATGTATGTCTTGCTTTTTAAGAGACTGACAAAATCTTTTCCAAAAGTCACACACATTTGCATTTCTATCAGGATCATATGATAATTTCAATGCTTTTCTTCTTTACTAATGCTTCACTGTGACCTTTGTTCATTTTCTTTACACATTTGAGGCAGTATGCATGATATGTCATTCTAGTATTTTTAACTTGCATTTCCCCATAGAAAAAAAATATTGACTGACTTCATATGTGATTATGTCACAGGCATATATGCTTTTTGATCAATAGTCCATTCAATTTCTTGCTCTTTCTTGTTCTGTTGTTTGTTTGCTTGCTATAAAGTTTTTGTATCTCTTGGATGCAAATCCTTTCTAAAACATGTGTGTTACAAAATTTTTCCTTATTGTAATTTCTCTGTAAGTTCTAAATGACATATTTTGAAAGGTGGAAATTTTTTTTATATTGATGTTATTTAATTTATTATTTATATATTTGGTGATTAATGTCTTCTGTGTCATATCTAAGAAAGCCTTTTAAAATCCTTGTTGATAAAGATATTCTCTGATTTCTTCTGTAGTCCTTTGTAAGGACAATGGCTGATATGACCCAATTTTTTTTTTTTTGTCTGGCTTCAACACCATTATTACTGTTAAACTTATCAAATACCTAAGAACTATTAATAAATCATTATGAATCTGAATCTCTGTAATTCATTGGAACCTTTCTTATTATTTTGTATTTTCAACCTACATGAATAAAATGTGAAATGTGCATTACTAATCATATTTATTAAGTTATACTTAACATTTACTGTAACATTAATTAATGTTTAGATAAAATTTAAGTAACACTAATGAGTACTGAAAATTCCTAAGAAAAAACACTCTCTTTTATTCTAATTTAAAGTTTCAGATCAAATTGGAGTCAGTTTATTAGTTAGGATTTGATTATTATACAATCCCTTACAATCCCTCTAGATTTATTGCAAACTAAACACCTTTTTTACAACTTTACAGGTTTTTAACATTTTTATTATTTTAATCAGTCTCATTTTCTGTTGACTACACCCATAATTATTTTCAAGATATTGTTTTTAGATCTGTTAATTTTTTTGTTTTCATAATTCCATGCATTTGGCAATCTAATTGCTGGAAATTTGTGCTAGTCATACTATGGTGAAAAGATAAATATTGAATTGTTTTTTCCAGATCCATTTTTTTTAGTGGAAGAAATTTAGTGGTTGCCAACTGAATCAACTGAAGAGTTTTAACAGTAAATATGGCAACTAGAACTCCTGTTTGCCCCTTTGTTATCAAACCATTTCTCAATTTTTTCTTTGGCTGTTTCTTGTTGAGAAGTACTTACCTCTTCTACTCCTAAAAAGTCACTGAATTTTTGGAACATTTTATGCCCTTCATTTGCTTTGCCCTGCAAAGCAGCTCCAGTTCTCAGAATTCATCTTTGATCATATAATAACTTGGTAAACATAGTCGACAGCAAACAACCTCTACTATTGTTTTGTGAACGCCAAGGTCACGTGGGTGGAGGCAAAAGAGTCCCTCAATTAGCAGCTACATGGTCTGAGAGGGTGGAGACACAGCCCAATGAGCAACACAGCAGAGGAGCCAATTAGCTGGCAGCTGGAAGTTTGCTGGGGCCCCTTCGGCTAGGGCTCTCAACATCTCCCCCTCTCTGTTTAAACAAAAAGCATGTGGCTTCAGGACCCTGCCTGGCTTAGGATGTCCAATACTACATATGGTCCTTACCTGTTATCAGATGAGCTGACATCAAGGCATCAGCCTCCTGTCTTAGATTGGTACCATTGCAATTGGATCTTACCCATCATCGACTACTGGTCCAGCATACAGCCACACCTGTGGATAGGCCTTTGTACCAGCTGGAGGGGGGTGAGGTTTTTTGCATCCAAATTTTAGCTGAATGACCATTACAAGCATAAGGGAGGAGGATACACCAAGCCAATTGACAGCTCCTTTTGGAAAAATTTTACCACCGATGATACCATCAGCAAAAATACCCCAACACTACCACAAGTCGCTGCACCAATAGATAGTTCACAATGCATACAAGTGAGTTCACAATGCATACAAGTGATACATATTCCAAGCAAGTTCTGCAAGCAGTTCAGTGATAGCTATTGCAGAAGCTATAGATTGGTTTTATCTTTGTCTTCACTGGCACTGGGATGAAGTTAGGACTTCTGGCAATAATGGCTAAAGAAAAAAATATGTAACATCCCAGCAGGCACTAAAAGAAATCAATTTTCTGAACACTTTACATTATCCTGAATAGGATTATCAAATATAATGAAAAGGAAAGGTGAACGTAAACAAACAGATCAGTTAACATCCTTTTTGTTCACATATTAAAACAATCCTCAACAGCTGTTTACCCAATTTAAATTAAAACATTTAAACCACGTGAATAAGAAAAAAAAAATATTTGGATCCATTTTTTCATGAGCGCTTCTCATATATGATATATGGATATATGCACATACAAACATAAACACAAAACACAAGTGTGCACACATAATATAATACATACAACACATAACATAATAGTAAAGGCCTTGTAACTTTTTACAGGTGAAATCTCCATTGCAATGTTTAAAAACTCCATAGTCAAAAATAGAACTGATCAGCAAAACATTAACCTAGGTCTGTATGAGCTCAAAAAACAAAATAGAACTTCATGATGTGGGAAACAGCAATAATAAAATAAATATTGAAAAAAGCATCCAGGTTTCATTAACCTCCAGGTGTGGGAGAACCACTGCCACAGATGTAAGGATAGCCAAACTGGAGTTCTGGATATCAGCTGTTATGGATTTCAGCCAAATCATCTTCTTTTTGGTCTGTGGAAATGGCTTTAGTTAATCTCTCTGGAATCCAAATCGGCTGCTCTTCTCCCTGTGGAAACACACAAAGACATCCCAGACTCCAGACAATCACTGCATCAGGACCTATCCATTGTCCTGTTAGAATATCCTTCCAAAGTACCTTGGGCTTATGTACACGTTTTGGACACATATGCCTTTCTGCAGCACTAAGCCCTGATGAATCCAAATTTAAAAAGTTTAGAGTTAAAAGGGTTATTTTAAGTTTATCTTTGGGGAATATATATCCCTTCCCAATTTCCTCTTTTTGCTTTAATAAGTACATTTTAATAGTTTGATGAGCTCTTTCAACTATGCCTTGTCCCTGTGGATTGTATGGGATTCCTGTTATATGAGTAATGCCAAATGATGAGCAAAATTGTTTAAAAGAGGTAGACGTATAACCAGGGGCATTATCTGTTTCTAACTGTTTTGGAATGCCCACAGTGGCAAAATTTTGTAAGCAATGAGCTACAATATCCTTAGCTTTTTCTCCGGCATGAAGGGAGCCCATCAAAAATCCGGAAGAAGTATCAACTGTAACATGCAAATATTTTAATTTTCCAAATTCTGGCAAGTGTGTGATGTCCATCTGCCAAATATGGTTAGGTATCAGTCCTCTAGGATTGACTCCAAGATTAACTTGTGGTGAAAAGGTCACACAATTTTGACATTGTTTTATTATTTGTCTAGCTTGTTCCTTAGTTACTTTAAAATGCTTTTGTAAAGTATTAGCATTGATATGGAACCTTTGATGCAAATTTGTACCTTATTCTAGTGTAGAGAATATATGTATGTCATGGGTAGTTTTATCTGCTAAATCATTGCCCAAACTAAGGGATCCAGGCAATCCTGTATGTGCCCTAATATGTCCTATAAAGAATGGATCTTTTCTGTCCCAGATTAGATTTTGTATAGTGGAAAGCAAAGAGAAAACAGTAGAGGAAGGGGAAATCCTACCAGCATCTTCAAGGGATACTATAGCATTAACTATATACTGACTATCGAAAAATAAATTCAATACAGAATCTTTAAACATCACAAAAGCTTGTAATACTGCATTAAGCTCTACCTTTTGAGCTGATTGTTTGGGTACTAAATGTGTAAAAGTTTGATCAGGGGTAACTACTGTTGCTGTACCATTATTTGGCCCATCAGTGAATATATTTGGAGCATTCATGATAGGTGTTTTTCTTGTCATTTTTGGAAAAACTACAGGATTCAAAGACCAAAAAGACAACAAAGGATTAGATGGTAAGTGGTTATCAAATGAAACATTAGATTTGCACATGATTATTGCCCAAGTATTTAACTCATTAGCTAACTCATCAATTTGATCCATAGAATATGGAGTAATAATTTTATTGGGAGAAATTCCAAACACTCCCTTTGCTGCTTTTATTCCTTTGAGTATTAATTGTCCTACAGCCTCAGGATACCTAGTAAAAATAGTGTTAGGAGAATAAGATAAATGTATCCATAATAATGGATCTTCTTGCCAAAATACTCCTGTAGGAATATTTTTATTTGGTATTACAATAAATAATAAAGGCAAAGTTATATCAATTCTATCCAAATGCATATTTTCCATATATGTTTCAATGATTTTTAATGCCTTTCTTGCTTCAGACGTTAACATTCAGGGTGAATTTGGATCTGATGGACCTTTTAGGATATCAAATAAAGGTCCCAACTCTCCTGTTGGTATGCTTAGATAAGGCCTTATCCAATTTATGTCTCCTAATAACTTTTGAAAGTTGTTAAGTGATTTGAGTTGATCAACTCGTAGTTGAATTTTTGGAGGACGGACCATGGTTGAGGATAATAGAACTCCTAAATAATTAATTGGAAAATTTAATTGTACTTTATCTATTGCTATCTCTAGATTATAATTTTTTAATAAGTTTCTAAGTGTGGCATAACATTCTAGCAATGTGTTTTTATCTTTGTGTGCTGATAATACATCATTCATATAGTGAAATATTTGTAGTTCAGGATTTTGATTTCTAAGTGGCTGCATTACTTTGTTAACATAAATTTGACACATAGTTGGGCTGTTAGCCATCCTTTGAGGGAGTACTTTCCATTCATATCTCTGATCAGGACCTTCGTGATTCAGTTTAGGGATAGTAAATGCAAAACGTGGACTGTCCTTAGGATGAATTGGAATTAAAAATAAAACAATCTTTAATATCTATAACTAAACATACCAGGTTTTTGGTAAAGCAGACAATTGAGGAATCCCTGATTGAGCAGGTCCCATAATAACAATCTCATATTAATGGCTCTTAAATCTTGCAATAATCTCCATTTACCAGATTTTATTTGGTGACAAAAATAGGAGTATTATGGGGAGATACAGAAGGTTGTATATGTCCTTCTGCTAATTGTTGTTTGACCAAGTCATGGGCTGCTTGTATCTTTTCTTTAGTCAGGGGTCACTGAGGAACCCATACTGGTCTTTCTGTTTTCCAAGTAATTTTTATTGTCTCAGTGACCCCTCCTGAAAATCCAACCCTTGTCTGTCTGTTCCTTGATCTATTTGTATTGGTGCTGCTAACCTTGTTCTTGTTCTCTTAATCTTTTTCCTTTCCTAAAACCTTGTCTAGCCCTAGTAGTAGAAACATTTGAATTGATGTTATTTGTTAATGTTAGTCCTAATTGATCTAGGACATTTCGTCACCATAAATTTACGGGAAAATGATCCAATACATATGGCTGTATATTTCCTTCAAATCCTTCCGGATCCTTCCAATCTAATACCATTGCACTTCTATGGGGATTAGTCACCAATCCTAGGTTTCAAAGCATTTGAGTAGCTTGTTGTAACGGCCAATGTTTTGGCCATTCTTGATGAGAGATGATTCTAAGGTCTGCACCTGTATACAGGAGCCCATTAAATTCATGTCCTTGAATATTTAGTTTTAGCATGGGGCAAGAATCTAAATTTAAAGAAAGCAAAGCCCAAACTACACCTGTGGAGCCTAATCCCCTGGAACCTCTTTCTACAGTATGACTGGAAAATTTATCATGAAGGCTGGGTATTATTAGTAACTGTGCTATTCCATCTCCTGGTGAAATTACTGATATACCCTTTGGAGAACTGGCTATAATTTTTATTTCACCTTCATAATCGGGATCAATTACCCCAGGACTTATCATAAGTCCTTTTAGAGTAGAAGAACTGCGTCCCAATAATAAGCCTACTGTTCCTTGGGGAAGAGGTCCTTTTACCCCTGTGAGAATGATTTCAACTCCCATCTCTGGAGTTAGTACTGTTCTGGCCGAGGCACAGATGTCCAATCCTGCACTCCCTCTAGTTCATCTAGTGAGGGATCTAATGGAAAATGTGTCCTGTGCACTACCCTGATGGTGTTGCTGGGTTCCTCCAGGGCCCCTTATATTTGTGGTCATGGACCCCGGAGCATTGGGCCCCCCTGTCCGTTTTTTGGCAATGGAGCCCGATGCCTTTCACCAAAATATTGTGGATAGACACTTGGTCCTTGTTCATTTTTTGATACGGAGTACCCTCTATGGTGGTTTGAGAACGGAATTCATTAGCCCAATGTCTCCCTCTATGGCATCGTGGGCAAATACCCGGTATTCTACCCCTTTGATACCTAGTTTTGTTAAACCCTCCTCCTATGGGGCAATTCCTTTTTAAATGTCCTGTTTGTTCACAATTGTAGCATGTTTTGGCCTGGCATGTAAAACCTGTTGTACTGCAGCTGCCAAGACTTGTCCTTGTTCCTTAATGTCTCTACATAATTTAATATATGTGTTTAAATCTTCATGTTTCCATGGTCTAATGACCTCTCTGCACCAAAGATTTGCTTTCTCATAAGCCAGTTGTTTTATTAATGGCATTGCTTGTTCTGTATTCCCAAAAACTCTCCTTGCTGTTTGAATAAGCCTATCTACAAATTCAGTGTAAGGTTCATTATCTCCTTGTGTTACCTTAGATAATTGACCTTGTAAACCTCCATGTCCTTGTAAAGTCTTCCATGCCCTAACCGCATCAACAGCAGTTTGTAAGTATACACCAGGATCATATGCAATTTGTTGTTGCTGATCCTCATAAGGTCCCTTTCCTAAAATCATATCTAAATTTCTCTGAGGATAACCAACTGCTGCATTTCGCCTAGCCGTCTCCTTGCAAAATTCCTCATTGGCAACCTTCCATAACAGATATTGTCCTCCATTTAGTACAACTTTACACATACTAGTCCAATCTGCTGTCATCATGTTCAAGTTTGTAATGGATTCAACCATGCTTACAGTGAAGGGTGCTTGAGAACCATAGGTTGTTACAGCCTCTTTTAGCTGCTTCACTGTTTTGAAATCTAAAGCATGGTGAATTTGCTGCCCTTCTGCCTGCTCAAATACAGGGCATGTTAATATTTGAGGTCCTGTCTCAGGATCCCATCTATCAACTACGGGGGTTGGGGGCCTCCCAGCATATAGAGGTGGCGCTGTTGGTTGGACACGTACGCCCTCTGGTGACAGAAAGGTATTAGAAGCAGTCTCCTGTTGTAACTTTTTCCCTGATGGCTTTTTCTGTTCTAAACTTTCTTCCTCTGTCTGACTAACTTGAGAGACCTTCTCTTTTATTTGAATCTTTTCCTCTGTCTTACTAACTTGAGAGACCTTCTCTTTTATTTGAATCTTTTCCTCTTTCTGAGTAACTTGAGAGACCTTCTCTTTTACTTGAATCAATATGTCTTCTCCTTCCTCTACCATTGTCTGAACTGAAGGCTTTGGAATAATCAACCATGATACCAATGCCCACAATGGCAATGTGCCAACTGGCAGAATTCCTGGGTTTTTCTTTTCCTTTTCCCTTAAATTTTCACCTTTATGGTTCCATTGTGATATATTTAACAACTCCTTCTTAAAAAGCCATGGGCTACATGTATTTGTATTGTATCAATGTATGCCCTGACTGTTCTTGATTTTACTGAGATGCCTCCTTCCTCTAACAATTTACTTAACACTCTTTTGGTTTGTTTTTTTACTGATTTTTGATCCCATATTTCTACTATAATATAACCCAACAAGATAACGCCTAACAAAACTGAAATAGAGCGAAACAAAAATGGAACAACAAAAAAATCATTATAATAGCCTTTCTATCCTCCTGAAATGTCCATCCGACCTTTCTCCCTATCTGTTCCTCAGACGCAAATAGTTTTTCCTCAGATGTTAGCGGTTTTTCTTTCATCTCACACATCTCCAGGGACAGGCAACTTAAAACAAAAGGGAAACAAAACGAAAGAAGAATCTTAAAATGGCTACCCATCCTCTCGCCCTGCCCTCAGGGGCGAGCAGTTTACCTTATCACTTACCCTCAGTCATTCCCTGTATGGGCCATCAAATGCCGCAGTCTGCCTGGCACAATTCACAAGCCACTTATCAAGCAGAAATGAACTTTATTTTTAGAACACACACACACCACACCACATGAGCTCTTCAGGAATTCCCTCAGAGCCCAACTGCCACCACCGGCTTCCCACAAGCCTCTCAACCCCCCTTCTCCTCCTGCTCTTGAGGCCGATTGGCTGGGTCGCATGGGTGGAGCCAAACGAGTCTCCCAATGAGGAGCTCCGTGGTCTGAAAGGGCGGGGAAACAGCCCAATGAGCATCACCACAGAGGAGCCAATCATCAGATGGCAGCTGGAAGTTTGCTGGGGCCCCTTTGGCTGTGGCTCTGAACAGTAAACTCTTCCCCTAGAGCTACAACCATTTCCTTGCATCCATGATCTGCTTTATAATTATTTACAAGTAGCTGTTTTACCAATTTTACTAATAATGTGCCATAGAACAACTTGAACCTCTTTTAGTCCACCCATTACTCACAGCCCAACACCTAATCTCTTAAATTATTGCCACGTAGTCTAGTTTTTGAGTGTATGTGAAAGTAGCACCACAATTACTAGAAACAACTTCTAATAACAATTTGCTCATAAATTAAGGTAAACTATATTATGTTTTAGTAACTAATAACCTAAATTCAATTATTTAAAACAATATATTCTTAACAATCGTCCTTGTGTTATAACCATGATGGCTTGTCTGGGCCTTCTAAACTGACCAATAGAGTAGTCGTGTTTTGGGGAAAAAATAGTTCCTGTGATAGAAGGCAAGGAAAGAGCATGATGGTTTCTATGTGGTTTTAGAAGTTTTCACTTGGAGATGTTATACCATTAACAATGACATTTCTTTGAACAAGACAAATTACATGTCCAAACTCCAAAGAGTAAGGAAAATAGAACAGTTCAGATTCTTGAAGAATAATGGTAAATATTTGACAACACAATAACAAAACAAAAACAATAAAAAATCCAAATGACTACCCAGTATTTATGCAGTTCTGCTTGTAAGATTCTAAGAGGGGCAGTAATATGTATTTCAAAGTTTTTGTGACATAAAAAGTGAAATGATTTCCTATCATTTGTGTGAAGAACTGAAGATGTCTTGCCAAATGAAGCGAGTGCCTGATTTCAGTTTCCAAATACATGAAATACAACATTGAATAAAATGCAAGATGGGCCAAAAGAGAGGTTTATGTTCCTTGGCAACAAGAGAATACATGTTTCAGATGTCAATCTTTTCGTAGAATAGTTCACTTACCTGCATCCACCCACATAAAAAGTATTCTGCACTTATCATGAAAAAATTCTCTTTGTGAAATTGTTCAAATTCAGATAGAGATTTGTAAAACTTTGGTAGAGCTCAAGATTAGGAGAGACATTTTAAGAAAACAGATCCTTTATTTGTGCTTCTTGCCAGTTACCTGAAAACACCCCCATTCTCTGAAGGGCTTGGCTATGACTCTATTTGGCATTTAGCTTACTGGCAAAACCATTTGCCAAAGGATCTAGATGAAATCATATGCACTAGTGACTGGGAAGACAAGCTCATCTGCTCACCAACATAGTTCTTGGCATAAGACTCAAAAGTTGTTGTGTAATTCTGTTCCAGTTGCCATCAGCTGTGATCCCAATTAAATGTTTCTTATACCACGACCCACAGGGAGACTCACCCAGCTATGACACTGGAGCAGACTTTACAACTTCTATCCCATGGCAAATTCTGAAAGGTACTTGTCTTGGCTCTTGTCCCTCTATGCTGAAGTTGCAACACTTTCCTGCCTATCTATGTAACTCCCAGAAGGCACCTCTTGATGAATTTCATAGCTTCCATTCTAAAGAAGCTCTTCAAAAACTCTGATCCTTGGCTCTAAACTCTCTCAGCTGTGGTCTGCAAGTAGTCTTACCTGTAGAGAGAGTGTTGGGATTCTCATTCTGCCAGTGACTCTGCTATGGCATTGGCAATATCAGTCCTTCAGATAATTTGGAATTAATCCTAAAACTTAGTCCTCCCATCTATGGTCTGAAAAAAGTTTTGTTTTGCCATAGTTTCACCAGAAGATGAACCAATCTGAGTAACTGTGGCATGCTTGCCAAACACTGTCCACCAGTAGATGGATAAATATCTATGCATCCCTGGATATTTATCCTGATCCCTCTTATTTTGGGAATGAGAACATTTCTACATGCTTGAGGACTGAAGAAAGGCACACAGAAAGCAGTGTTGTGACTGAAGGTTGATGCTCTGAGCTTAACCTCATGGTGGATATTGAAATGGAGCAATAATTGGTTCCAGTATTTCTCAACCAGTCTGAGAGCAGTTCTGCCCAACCAGGAACCCACAGGGAGACACACCTCTCAGTGATCTCAGAGTTAAGCCTAAAGGTCTCAGCCTCATGTGGATCTGAAACAACTTAAAGCAGGAGTTTGTTGTTGATTTGTTTGTTTGTTTGTTTGTTTGGGTTTATTTTGTTTCGTTTTGCTTTGTTTTGTTTTTTAGTGCATCTCAGCCATGGACTGAGGCATTGCAGCCATCCTAGGAACCTATCCAGAGAACCAGCAGGAGTCATCCCAGAGATCTGGAAGAAACCATAGCCATTAGCATACCAGGTAACAAGCCCATTTTCTGTGAACTCAAAAGCAAATGCTCATACTTGATAGCTCCAAAGACCAAGGAACTGAAGACTATGACCTTAATCTAGGCCCACACTAGGTCCACATTCAGTAGAACACCAGGAAATAGGCCCAACAAATGTGTTCACCCTTGGGGACCCAGTGTCATCCACATGACTTTTGTCTAACCTCATTCAACTACAATTTCAGAAGCATTTAATTCACTTCATAAACCTAAAAAGAAAATACATCAATTTGCTGTCTGGTTATAAAACCAGAGTTTGTACACTTCTGCTGGCAGGTGGGTTCTGCACAAGCAGTAGTCCTCTGAAGCTGAGAAGTGTTGTGGCTTTTAATTGTTAGCATAGCCTTCAGCATTGGAGCAGACCCCTGAAGCTTACCATCTATTTCTTATTTCTGAGTTCTTTTTCCTGGATTTCAATAATGAAATCTATGGAGGTGAATGAGTGTAAGAATAGGATTTATTGAAGAATAAAAACCAGAGCAGAACTCACAATGCAAGAAGGGAGCCACAGTGTTAGAGGGGAACTGATTGTAAGTTTTCTGAGTAAGTGTACTAGTCTAGGAGTTTATATAGCACTTAGGTCAATGCTATTGGTCCAAACTTAAGCTAATCAGGATTTGAAAAAAGTGCCAGTGCTATTATTGGTCAACTCTTGACTTGAACTTCCTTTCAGGTCTGAACACTTCCATTTTCTTGCTCATTTTCTCAATGTAGTTTAAGAACCAGGAGGTTGAAGTTGTGTGGGATTGTCTGTTTTCAGGTTCTGGGCTTCTGCAGCATGCATCTGCACTGTGTTCAGGCCTGGCCTCTGCGGAGTGACATTTCAGTGTGCTTTGGCCCCACTGTGTCTCAGGGACACCTTGCCTGCATGGTGGGCTCCATGAGGACAAGTCTTGTGCTTGCCATATGCCACCTCAACCCATCTGGCCATCACTCTGCCACTCCACCAGTCTGCTGCCATTTCTCAGCAGGGATCAGTAGGCCAGCTGTGTGGTTTGGCAGTCAGAGAGCTCTGTCAGCTTTAGCAAATAAATGTATTTTCTTGTTAGGTCTCTGGACTGAATGAAATGCCTCTGAAATCGTAGTTGAATGAGTTTAGACAAAAGTCATGTGGATGACACTGGGTCCCCAAGGGTGAACACATTTGTTGGGCCTATTTCCTGGTGTTCTACTGAATGTGGACCTAGTGTGGGCCTGGATTAAGGTCATAGTCTTCAGTTCCTTGGTCTTTGGAGCTATCAAGTATGAGCATTTGCTTTTGAGTTCACAGAAAATGGGCTTGTTACCTGGTATGCTAATGGCTATGGTTTCTTCCAGATCTCTGGGATGACTCCTGCTGATTCTCTGGATAGGTTCCTAGGATGGCTGCAATGCCTCAGTCCATGGATGAGATGCACAAAAACCTGTTTCAGGTTATTTCTGATCCATATGAGGCTGAGACCTTTAGGCTTAACTCTGAGATCACTGAGAGGTGTGTCTCCCTTTGGGTTCCTGGTTGAGCAGACCTGCTCTGAGACTGGTTGAGAAATACTGGAACCAATTATTCCTCCATTTCAATATCCACCATGAGGTTAAGCTCAGAGCATCAACCTTCATGTATAACACTTCACTTTCTTCAGTCCTCAAGAAGGCTTGGGACTTTACATCCACATGTATCAAATCAAGGCTACATGGAGAGCAAAGAATCAGACCACATGAAACTACCAAAGAAAACCAAAACTGATAAATTTGCAATAACCAATCCCCTCAAAATGGAGATTTACAAGTTTCCTGGAAAAGAATTAAAAATAATCATCTTTGAAAAGCTGAATAAGATACAATAAAAATACGAGCAAACTGCTAAATGATTTAGAAAAACAATACCTACAAATTTGGAAGTTTAATAAAGAAATAGAGATGACAAAAATATTAAATAGAAATTCTTCAACTGAAGAATGTCACAGAACTGAATGATTTAACAGAGACTTTAACAATAGGTTTGAAAATGCTGAAATAAGAATTAAGGAACCAAAGGACAGATAATTTGAAATTAGCTAAATTTTGTAAGGAATAATAATAAAGGGGAGACAGAGAGATAGGTGTAGAGGCAGGGAAGGTGGCAGAGTAGCTCTTTGTCCAATCGGCCACATTTATTTATAACAATAGGTTACATTAGGTCATTAGTACCATAACCACATTATTGTTTTGAGTATCAGTAAGGTTGTTTATTCTGCAGTTACATTTCACATTTACAATATGCAATGTTAGGACCTTTATCCAGGTCTCAAGAAGATCTATTGTCTGAAGTTACTGTTAGGCGGGCAGCTCTAGAGCACAGGAGCTTGGTGAAACATTGTAGTTATCAAGCAAGCAAGTTCCTTTATTCCCAGGAGCTATGTGCCTGCAGTCAATGTCAAGGCTTGATGAGGCTCTAAAACAGAGACATCTCAGGGAATTGCCATACCAGCTAGACGTTGCATAAATATTAGCTATATTATTAGATCCTAAGAGAGATTACAGGGCATTCTAAGGGTGGGAAACAGGGTGCCTGTTATCCCCCAGGAGTTTGCTCACCAGGGGAATGCATCCATGTAAATTTCCATGGTCGGAATTTCTACAAATTTTAGGGGGAAAAAGATCAATAAAGAAAGAATAATGTATAAGTGATCCATGAGACACCATCAAACATACAAAGATAGAAATTATGGCTATGTATGGAGGAAAAGAATAAAGACAATGGGGCAGAACAATTATTTAAGATAACATTGTCTGAAAATTTTTCTATTTAGAGGAATATTTACAAACAGATTCAAGAAGTTCAGAGAACACCAATAAAGATCAATTGAAAAAAAAAGCACATTCTTAAACACATTATAATCAAATTGTCAAAAGACAAAGACAGTGTCTTAAAAGCATTAGGAGAGAAGAAATTCATCACATATAAAATATCTCCCCTAAGAATACACTAAAATGAGCTATCTGAAAAAGAAAGTAATAAATCAATCCTATTCATCATAATACCAAAATTCAAAGTATTTAGGATTTAAATTATCCAAGGATGTGAAAAATTAGTGTATTATCAATAATAAAATACTGACACAACAATTGAAGAAGATAGAAACAAGTTGATTTGGACTGGAAAATACAATGTAGTTATATTTTTCATACTAACCAAAGCAATGTATAGATTCAATGCAATTTCTATCATTTCTCATGAAAATTTCAAAAAAAATATAAAATTTATATGGCACTACAAAAGAGCTCAAATTTCAAAAGCTATCTTGAGAAAAAACACAAAGGCTGATATAGGAGAATTACAAGTTCAAGGTCAGCTTGAGCAACATAGCGAGGCCGTAAGCATCTTAGTGAGACCCTCTGTCAAAATAAAAAGGGCTGAGGATGTAGTTCAGTGGTAAATTTTCCCTGAGCTAAATACCCAGTACTCCCCACAAAAGACCCAAGTAGATACAACTCAAAGGAAGATATGCCAATGGCCAACAGGTATATGAAAAAAATGCTTATTGTGATTGATCTTTAGTGAAATGCCAATTAACATCATAATGTGATATCACCTCAGATCTATTAGACTGGCTATTACCAAAAAACAGAAAAAACAGCCTCAAGAATTTAGTAAGACAATGTCTAACAATTTTAAAATGGCATTGTGGATGTGGCTCAGTGGCTAAAGCACCCATTGGGTCAATCCCTCATTAAAACCAAACCAAACCAAAAAAAAAAAAAAAAGCCAAAAAAAAAAAAAAACAGCAACACATAATATACTGTGAACCTTTGTGCAGCATTGGAGGAAATGTAAATAATACAGCCATTATGGAAAAGTGTGGAGATTCCCCCAGAAAACTGTAAACAGAGTTTCTGTATCATCCAGTAATCCCACATCTAGGTTTGTATTCAGTATGCCAAAGAGTTTTTTGCATTACCATATTCATTACAGCCCTATTTACAGTAGCTAGGAAATGGAAACTCTGAAGTACTCACCATCAGATAGAGAAATTGCAGTATTAAAACACAAGAGAATATTCTTCCAAAAGATGGTATTTATCACTCATTATCATGTGGATGTACTTGAAGGACATTATATTAAGTGAAATAAGTAAAGCCATACACTATATCTACGTTAATTTTCTATGACTCTGAACAAAATACCTGATCAGAATAACTTAGATAAGAAAAAGTTGATTTTGATCTCATGGTTTCAGAGTCTTAGGCTATGGTTAGCCAACCCATCACTCTGGACCTGAGGTGATGGCAGAGAGCATGGTGTAGGAAAGCTGTTCATTTCATGGTAGTTATTTTTGTCAGCTTTTCTTGTACTGTAACCAAAAGACCTGATGAAAACAATTTTAGAGGAGGAAAAGTTTATTTTGGGGCTTGGGGTTTCAGAGGTATCAGATAGATAGATATTTGGTTCCCTTTCTCTGAGTCCAAATTGAGGTAGAACATCACAGTGGAAGAGTGTGGCAGAGCAAAGCAGCTCAGAACATGGCAATGAAAGCAAAGAAAGAGCTCTGCTTACCAAGAACAACAAGGTCTCCCCAAAGGGATTCCCTCTGTGACCCACTCCCACCATGAACATCCTACCTGCTTGCAATCACCACCCAGTTAATCCATTCAAGTGGACTAATGCACTGATTAGATTAAGATTCTCACAACCAAATCATTTCATGTCTGAATATTCTTGCATTGTCTTACATGTGAGTTTTTAGGAGACATCTAATGTCTAAAACATAACAGTAGTACCAAAGCAGAGAAAATGAATGAGGTGAAAATTGAACAACAAATAATCCTGAAAAACCCGCCCCTAGTGACCCACTTCCTCCAGTCACACTTCATCTGCCTACAGTTAGTACCTATTAATCAATTAAAATTACTAATCTGTGAATTGAATTAGTCAACTAATTAGGTAATGGTTTTCATAATTTAATTATTTCAATTCCAACATTAATATAGGAGCATTTAGGAAGACATTTCATACACAAAATATAATATTTCTCATTTATATGTGAAATGAAAAAAAGTGGAACTCATAGAAGTAGAGAGTAGAATAGTTTCTATCAGAGGCTAGGAGAGGGGAATAAAGGTAGAAAGCAATGATTTTAATTAAAGGCAGAAAATTTCAGTTCAATGGTAGAAATATGTTTTCATGACCATGTGCAGAGAGAATGATGATTATGAAATATAATACTACATTGTATACTTCAAGGGTGTTTACTACAAAATGATAAGCATATGAGCTGATGAATTCATTAGTTTGATTTAATTTTTTTCTCCATACATCAAAACATCACATTGCATACCACAAATACACACACACACACACACACACACCACATACACACACACACACACACACACACACACACACACACACATATATATATATATACATACATATATACGTATAAAATTGCTTTTTGTCAACTAAAATAAAATTCAAATAATTTAAAAAAGTTATATTTTATTACATGCTCACTATATGTATACCCTCTTTTAGTAAAATGTGTTATTAAATTATCAAGAGAAAACCTACATTAGATCTGATTATATTAATTTTGCAAGTAAAACAACTATGGCTGATAAAAAAATGGCTAGGTTAGTAATTGAAACAAATCTAGTTTGCTTTGGATTCGAGATTCCAACCCAAGTATCTTGATACCAAAATTAAAGCACTGAATAGTTCAGTTGCTAAAGTTACCTTCAAAATTCTTCCATCTACTCTACATTGCAGCAATCTTTCTCTATGTGCCTGTCTTGGTTTCAAGATTTGTATGTATTTTGTTTTAATTTTCTCTAAACTTTTGAATCAAACCAAAATCTCTTCATGGCAGATATTATATTGAGACAATTTTTCCTGTGGGAAGCCTTATCTAATTCCCCTAAACAGGTTTTCTATTAACATCAGCGCTCTCATACAATATATACAATATATACATACTCCTTCTCATCACACTGTGTGTAAAGATAATTTTTTTTCATATTTCTCCGGTTTATAAAATTCTTAGGTGTAAATGCTACATTCAACTTGTTCATTATTTTATCTTCAGGCACTAGCATATTTTTAAAGCATGACAGAGACTTAAAAGTGTTAATTAAATGAAAATGCTGCATAAAATATAGGATTTATGCATAAAAGTACACACAGTTATGGTTTTACTTTTAATGCTAAAATATATAGGGACATTTGCATGCATGGCCGAATCTCTTTTTAGGTTGCATTTCCCAAGGGGTTACAAATATTATCATCTATCTCTTACATCCTTTCTTCAGAATATTGGTTCAAAGTTTTCATACAGAAGTTCTCAAATATTTTTGATCAATCTTATGATTCTGAAACCATGAAGAGAAATTACACATAAAATATGTTAAAATTAATGCTTTTTATAACATCCCAAATTAACTGATGTAAAATAGAGATTGTTCCATGCCTTAAACTCCTGTTTAAAAATAGGTTTAGGGGCTGGGATTGTGGCTCAGCAGTAGAGTGCTTGCCTAGCACCTGCGAGTCCCTGGGTTGATCCATCTGCACCACATAAAAATAAATAAATAAAATAAAGCTATTGTGTCCATCTACAAATAAAAAATAAATAAAAACAAAAATAGGTTTTGTTGTGTTGATAAAGAGGGTGTATTAATGATTGGGTAAATAAACAGTAAAATATAAAAGGAGTATTCAAATTTAAAGATCTAGGAAACCAAGAAATGTGTCTTTAACTTCAAGCCTAACAAAGATATTAGCACTTGAAAAAATCATTTCACTTTAAAATAATGTCTTATAATCATTTATTACATTTTCATATAATAACCAGATAGCATTTTTTGGTATAGGCATAAAGTATAAATAGTCAGAGGATATGTGACTGAATCTTTATATGTTGTGATGATTACTTTCATATGTCAGTTTGACTGGTTAAAGGATACCCAGACAATTTAAAAAACATTATTTGAAGTAATGCCTTTGGGGATGTTTCTGAAAGAGATTGGCATTTGAGTTAGTGAATTGAGTAAGAAAGGCCTACTACCACTCAATATAGGAAGATACCATACAATCATTTGAGGGTCCAGATAGAATCAATACACACATAAACGGTGAATTTTCTCACTCCCTCTCTTCTGGTGCTGGGGCATCATTCATAGTTATCCTGCACCTGGACATAGAACCTCAGGTGAAGCCTGGTACAGTGGCACATGCTGTAATTGTAGTGGCTCAACAGGTTGATCAAAAATAATATTTGAAAACTTCTATATGACATACGAAAGTAATCATTACAACATATAAAGATTCAGTTCATAGCCAGCCTCAGCAATTTAGTGAGGCCCTAAGTAAGTCAGTGAGACCCTATCTTTAAATAAAATACAAAATAGGGCTGGGATGTGGCTCAGTAATTGAGTGCCCCTGAGTTCAATTCCTGGCACCAAAACAAAACAAAAAACAAACAAACAAGTAACAAAACTCAGGTAATCTAGATTTTCAAGTCCAATAAATGTCTCAAGAGCTCCCTTAGCTCAAGGAAAAGCCTCTGGCTTTATATTGAGAGTTATTCTTTGACTTCTCAGCCTCTAAATCATGTGAATCATTTCCCCTCAGAAATTCTTTCATATGTGTGTGTGTGTGTGTGTGTGTGTGTGTGTGTGTGTTAAATTGTTTATGTCTTCTGAACTCTTATTTGTATAAAATAGTAAAATTTATAAAAATATTCCATGTAAAAAAGACTATAGGATTTTCCAGCAACAAATGGAACAAATGGAAGGCATCTTCATAAAAATCATAGTGTTTCATACATTTTACAAGATAAAAAATACTATTAAATAATCATACATTTTATTTGAAAATATACTTGATTTAATGCAGAACTCCAACTTTATCATCAGGTATAATTGTTTTAGTTTGTAAATTGAGTATTTAAACATTGGTCTCTACCATAGAAAAAATGTGATAGACATTTAGAAGATGGAGTGTATGAATGTAATGAGAATATACTCTTTACTTTTCAAAAGTCTAAGAGAAAGGATAATGCCTGAACCTATCTAATTCATTGTTCTACAAAGACAATGGTAAGTAAACCTTACCTATTTCCAGGCCACTGTTTCCAAGTTACAGTGGAAATGAACAATGTGTTGTACAATTGATGCTTAATAAATAGGGGAACATATAAAGAAAGAGAGAAAAAGAGGGAGAGATACAGAGACAAGGAACGAATGAAGGACAGAAGGAGGAAAGGAAGGAAGGAAGGAAAGAAAGAAAGAAAGAAGGCTTGAACACACACAAACACATATTAATAACCATTACTTGACTTAGTTCAATGTATATTTTCTGAGGCAAACATACATTAACTTTCAGATAAAAATACTTTTTGATTAACATATTCATCCTTTATACATTGAAAATATTTAGCATACCAATCTGGTGATAAAAATAGAACTGATCACTTCTGAAATTATAGATTCTAAAGTCGAAATCTTAGAATGATTAAAACATTTTTGTACTTTGTGTGTTTCTTCTTAAATAAGAAGATCTGTTTGCATTAATAATGCTTTAACAGGTCTGTTTAAAGACAATCCAATATACTGTGATCAGGAGGTTGGTGCACACCCAGTTTACACCAACAACTGGTAGAGATTTCATTTATTATCTACTTATTCATTGAACAAAAGTAGCATTCATGAAAATGCAGTATTCTTCTTAACAATATATGTAATATTTGTAAAATAATAGGCACAATATATATAATTTAATACATATTATTATGGGTGCAAAGTGTGTGTGTATATACACACACACCACACACACACACACACACACACACACATATATATATATATATATATATATATATATATATATATTGGTTATGGTTTATATATGAGGTATTCACCTAAAACTCATGTGTGCAACAATGCGAGAATTTTTGGAAATGAGATTATTTGATTTGAGAAGTGAAACCTAATCAATTGCTTTACGCATTCATACATGTGGGAAGCCACTCTGAATTACCACACCTTCCATCCTGAAGCGAGAGGCTCTGACCCATCAGTACATTTCATAGTGACTTGGGCGTTGTCCTGGTTCAGGAAGTTGAGGGTGTGTCTTCAGATGTAAGTGTGTCACCCATGGGCTTGAGATATATTCACCTATTCTTTTGTAATACTATCCCTGTTTGGGATAGAATGTTCCATGGAAACTCCCTTTGTGTGTCGTCTTCTCTTGTTCTGCCTTTGGGTGTGGCCTTCTGAGATGTCAGTGAACCTGCTGAAAGCAGACATCACTAAGCTATACTCAACCCCCTGAAACCTACCTGACCCCTTGCTTCATTTGAATGGCTTTTACTCAATAAAAGTGTTCAGCATCTCTCTCTCTCTCTCTCTCTCTCTCTCTCTCTCTCTCTCTCTCTCGACCCCTAAGGTCAGAGGAGCCATCACAGGACCCCAAAGAAAAAGGTATCTCTGTCATTGGGGGGTTATTTCATGAAGCCTGGTTCACCTGCAGTGACACTGAGTGTTGTAGTCATGAGAAATGTGACAGATATGGATTAATTGGGTGGTAGCTGTAGAAAGGTAGGGTGTGGCTAGAGGAACTAGGTCACTAGAGGTGTTCCTTTTGGGTTTATATCTTGTTCTTGGTTAGCTGAGCTCCTGGCCCCTTCTCTCACTCTGTCTCTCTCTCTCTCTCTTTTTTTTCTATTTTTTTATTGGTTGTTCAAAACATTACAAAGCTCTTGACATATCATATTTCATACATTAGATTCAAGTGGGTTATGAACTCCCATTTTTACCCCAAATACAGATTTCAGAATCACATCAGTTACACATCCACATTTTTACATAATGCCCTAATAGTAACTGTTGTATTCTGCTACCTTTCCTATCACTCTGTCTCTCCTTCCCAGCTGTCATCTCCTAAGCTGCTTTCCTCTGCATGCCTTTCTGTCTTGATATCCTGCCTCAATTTCTGCCCAGAGCTATGGAGTGGGCCAAACATGAACTAAATGACTCAAACTGTGAACCAAAATAAACTTTTCCTCCTCATATTGTTTTTGTTAGATCTTTTGGTCACAGCAATATATACACATGCGATATACACACATGTAATATTTTTGAATGGCAAACAGACCAACACTGCTAATATCAGAATCTGGAAAAAATATCATGTATTTTGCCCTATATTTTTCATCCACAGAAATGGATATGCTTTGAATTTCTCTACATAACTTTCTTCACAAATACATTGAATCACATATTCATTGAGAAAAAAAAAATGTTTGCTTTCCAAAGTCACTTTGCCTAAATAGGCAAAGTACACTAGAATTCTTAATTAAATTATTTTTCTATTGATCATCTTTATTGCTATATTTCACATTTCCCTATATTATTTATAGGACACAGTAATGAATTTCCACAGCTTTATTGCATTATTTGGTAAACAATATAACAAACTAGAGAACTAGAGCAATAAAATTAAGGTGATCTAACAATAAAGCAATTCTTTTGACTTTAATTAAATTATGTGAAGCTATGTTCTAAACACTCTAAATTAGGACTCTGTAATGTGGGTCTGTGGTTTCACAGATTTAGAAATAAAATTCTGAAAATGAGAAGCATCTAAAATATGTAGTTCATTTTTATTATGTATTAAAAATGAAAAGTCAAGAAGAGATAAATAACGCCTATGATCTTTCTTTTCCATGAATGGGGGTCACTGGTAACAAGGTTTTCTCCTGATGCCTAGGAGTCTTTAAATTAGTCTTTCTGAATGATTGACTACTGTAAGGTCCTTGCTTAGCATCTGGACAGCCATCTTAAGTGACAGCCGCCATTTTAAGGGAAAAGTTTCACTTTCCTGCCCAAGTGCATTTCTGAGAAACACTCATCACTCCCTCATACCAAACAAACCCCTAACTGCTGGCATTAGGACACACCTGGCTCTGACTCCTGAGCCTGCCCCATAAAAGTCCTGGAACCCAAGCCTGTTTTGCCTTTCTCTGCTATAAAGATATGCCCTTTATTTGTCAGCTCTGACAAATAAACTTTTGTGTGTATCTCTGCCTGGTCTCTGTCTTTCATTTTTCATTTACCTGATTCTCATTCCCTGAATTCCCTTCAACTACAAATATGTAATTATTTTATTTATTTATATTTTTTACTAGTGCATAAATCATAAAATTGGTATGGGTGTACCATGTAAAGTAGGACACATGTGTACATTGTGTCATGTTTAACTTAGGTTAAGTATATTTATATTTCAACATTGAACAAATTCTTTCTGACAAAAATCTTTCAAAATCATTTCTTCTGGATTTTGAACATGTATAATACAAAATTGTTATATAAATCCACTGTCTTATTCAATAAGACCCCAGAATGGTTTGCTTCCATTTAACTATAATTTAATATTCATTGATCAGTATTTCCCCAACTCTCCACTCTGTATGGTCCCTGAATTCTGATAACTACCATTCTACTTTTAAACTCTATGCAATCAACATTTTTAAGATTCCATATGAGAGGGAGATTATGTGGTACTTGTCTTGTTGACTTTCCATCACTGTGTTAAAATGTATCAGAAACACAATTTAAAAGAAAGAAATGTTTATTTTTCTCATGGTTTCAGATGTTTTAGTCTACTATCACTTGACTCTGTTGTTTCTGAGCTTGTAAAGTGGCTGAATATCAAGTCTGGGAGCACATGGTGAAGCATGTGATAGTGGCCCAGAAGCAGAGACAGCTCACTTTTATAACCAAGATCCTCCCTCAAAACATACTTTTCAGTTTGAACCCATTCATGAATTAATCCACTGTGCAGGTCAGAGCTGTCATGGTACAATCACCTCATAAAGATCCACCTCTGAATGTTGCTGCCTTAGGGACCAAGCATTGAACACGTGTTTGGAAGTGACATCTCAGATCCAAACTGAAGGGAAAGCGAGAAATGGAAGAGATCAGGCAGAGATACACAGAAGAGTTTATTTGTCAGAGCTGACAAATAAAGGCCATCTTCCTATAGCAGAGAGAGGAAAAACAGGATTGGGTTCCAGGACTATTATGGGGCAGGCTCAGGAGTCAGAGCTAGGTGGGTCCTAATGCAGTGGATAGGGGTTGGGTTGGTATGAGGGAGTGGTGAGCCTTTCTCAGAAATGCCTTTGGGTGGGAAAGTGAAACTTTTTCCTTAAAATAGCTGTCCAGATGCTAAGCAAGGACCTTATATAAACTATTACATTCCATGCATAACAAATGCTCATATTTATTTTGCAAATAACATGATTTCAGTCTATGTCCATGAGTTCCCCAAATCCTAGCAGTTATAGCATTGCTTGAAAATCCAGATCCAAAATATCCTTTGAGAGGGCTGGTGTTGTGGCTCAGTGGTAGAGTGCTTGCCTAGAAAGTGTGAGGCCCTGGGTTGGATCCTCAGCACAATATGGAAATAAATAAATAAAAAGGTATTGTGTCCAACAACAACTAAAACATAAATATTAAAAAAAATCTCCTCTGAGACTTAAGGCAAACTCTTAGCTATGAGCTTCTGAAGCCAGAATTAGACAGGCAGTCAGTGTAGATAGGTAAATCGAGTCAGGTTGTCCAATTTTGTGTGAGTCTGGGAAGTTGAAGACTGTCCCCAGAGGGATTTAAATGTTAATTCCTTCAGAGACCTTCCTCCACCTTTATCAAGAACTTGTGCCTGCTCCAAACTGTTGCCAAGGTAACCCTTGACAGGAATTGCCCCTCTCTACAGGGAGCTATAAGTTTGTTAATGTGTCCTTGGCTGCTCCATCCTGCCATTCCCTCTTTAGCCCATGGGTTTCCCATCTTCAGTTCCACCAAGCATTCCTGGGCCTAGTCACTTACACAGGGAGGAGAAAATGGGGGAAGGCAAGAGAACAAAGAAAGCCTAGGACATATAAAAAGGGCAGAACACCTTGCTTCTTGGGATACCAGCTATTGTCCCTTCTCCCTCCCTGGAGAAGTCTATGTTACCCTTTTTTAAATAAACCCTGGTTTATATGCTTGCCTTGGCATGCTTCTCTAATGTTCAAACTTCAACATGTGGGGAAGCAGAACTCCTCACTGATAAGTGGCAGTATCACCTCTATAAAAAAAAAAAAAAAAAAAAAAAACAATTACATACTTCCAACTTACAATGGTGTATGATAAAAATTCTCATTCCATGAGACTGGAATATTAAAAATAAAGGAAGTAGCAAACCAAAGCAATACTGAAAACTGGCAGGGCAAATATGAAATTCTATTAATCCATGTTGTTTCAGCTTTTCTGCTGCTTAAACTAAAAGATTGTTTTCAAGAATAATTAAATGAGAACAAAATTACTTTGGATCTCATACTTCAGGGGCCTGGGATGAAGCAGAACATCATGGCAAGAGTATGTGGTAAAGAAAAGCAGCTAAGGACATCCCATCAGGAAGGAGAGAGAGATCTTCTCAAAAGGACCAATTATATACCCCAAATGCATGACCCAGGTACCCACCTCCTCCACAAACACCCTACCTGCCTATAGTTACCACCCAGTTAATCCTCACCAGGGAATTAGCACACTGATATTAGGTTAACATTCTCATACTCCAATCATTTCACTTCTAAACTTTCTTGCATTGTTTCACACTTGAGGTTTGGGGGCACACCTTATATCTAAGCCATAGTATTGTACCCATGGTCCCCCAAAATACACACTTATCTTATAATGCAAAATGCATCTGTCCATTTCCAAGAATCTCCATAGTCTCAAAAGTTCCAGGACCACCCAAAACTATAAATCTAAAGTCTCCTTTTAGACTCATGGCAAACTCTAGGAATGAGCTCCTGTAAAAATCAAAAGCAAGGAGGCTGGGGTTGTGGCTCAGTGGTAGAGTGCTTGCCTAGCACATGCAAGGCACTGTGTTCAATCCTCAGCATCACATAAAAATAAATAAACAAAATAAAATATTGTGTCTATCTACACCCCCCCCATTTTTTAAAATGAAAACCAAGTAACATACACCCAAAATATAAAAACACATATTAAACACTTCAATTCCACAAGGAAGAAATAGGGGCATAGAAAAAAGGAATAGGACCAAAGCCAGATCAAAACCAGCCTGGGAAACAGTCTGGGTAGCTCCATGTCCAGGATCTGGGGCACAAAGCATCTTGACATTCTCTCCAAAGGGCTTTGCAGCTCTGCTTCTATGCCTTTGCTGATTGCAACCCACATGGTCTCTCTGTTGGCTTATCTATGCTCACTTACTGCAGCTTTCCTTGGCAGATGTTCCACAGTACTGGCATTTCTTAATCTTGGGGTTTCCACTACAACTTTGGCTCCTCATCACATTTCCATGCATTGCCTTTCATGGGCAGATCACAAGAACTTTGACCCTGTAACACTTTTCCTGGCCCTGCAGACTTTCCTTTGAAATCTCAGTGGGTTCCTTCATGACTCCCTAACTCCAGTATCCTGCACTCTGGCAAACGGACACCACATGTTTGCCACCAAGGTCTACCACTATCTGGAACAGTAATGAAACATCCAGGGACTATGGCAATATCAACCTCTGAGTACCTTGGCAGCTAATCACAGTGAAAAAACTTTCTAGGCCTCTGTGCAAGCAGGATGCCCCATTGGTCTCTTCACAAAATATTTTTTCCTTTTATACCCTTGTCCCTGATATGGGTGTGGTCTTCCTCATTCCTCAGATGCCCTGAAACCATATTTCCTATTGTTTCTGGTAAAAGTTTTTATCACTTCTTTAGTGCTGTAATGTCTTTATCAACAATGCATTCCTTAGCCCCAGTTTTACTCGCAGTTTCCTGGCCAAATAATTCTATTCAACTTTCTGCTCCTGATTATCACAATAAATTTGACTAAATGTTTCCAAAAATACCCATGCCACTGCCTGAATGTTCTGCTGCCTAGAAATTTCTTTCACTTGATTGTTTAGTCCATCACCTTTAAATTCAACCTCATGGAAAAATCTCAGGACATGGGCAAAACATAGAAAACTTCTTTCTCATAACATAACATGAATGGCCTCTAGCACAATTTCCAGTAGAGTTCTCCTCCTCCTCCTCTGAGACTTCATGAGCTCCTTCTTCTCTGTCCCCAGTACTACTGGCATTCTGGTCTTATGAGCTTCCACCAAAATTACTCATTAACCTCTGCTTACAACAATTTGAAGCTTCTCCAGGTTTCATCCCTAAACTTTTCAAAATTCTTCCCACAAATTCCATAGAGCTCCAAAAGCTTCTGAACCACCTGGTCAGGTTAGTCACAACAACAAGCCCACTTTTCAGTACCAATTTCTGTTTTAGTCTTTTTTTTTTTTTTGCTGTGGTGACCAAAAGATCTTAAATAAACAGTTTTAGAAGAGAACAATTTCTTTTGGGGCTCACAGGCCTCAGTCCATAGAAGGCTGACTCCATTCCTTTTGTCTTAAGGAGAGGAAGCACATCATGGCACAAGGGTGTGATGGAGAAAAGCAACTCAGAATATCATACCAGGAAGCAGAGAGAAACTCTGTAACAAGGACAAAATATGAAACCCAAAGGCATGACCCCAGGGATCTGCCTCCTCCAGCCATATTCTACCACCCAGTTAATACCTATCAGGGGATTAATATACTCATTAGGTCAAACCTTTTATTGTAAAGGTTGGGCGAATGTAGGAGGAAAAGACCACCAAGAGACTGTCTCATGCAACAGCAAAGGGTTTATTGGGGGTCCAGCATGCTGGGGCTCTGAGCTCACTTCAGAGGAGCAAAGAACAAAGAGCCCCGAGAACAATTTAAGCAGAGTTTATATACATTCTTTGGAGAGGGCAGGGACTTTACATACATCATAGCAAATCATCACACACTGCGGGAAAATCAAATAACAACTCTAAAATATGATTAGCACATTCACTGGTGGGAACAAGTTGTCTAGGGGTGATTGGTCAGTACAAAGGGGGTGTTCGTTGAACTGATTGGTTTAAGCCAAGAGGGGTGTACGTGCTGAATTACATGGTTTCCCAACACCATAAACTACTGGGAGGGTCATCTGGCATCCCAGGTATTTCCCTATCTCATGCTGATTGGTGGATGCTAGGGGGCTGCTATGGGTCCCCACCTAGCCTGACTGAGTCAGGGACACCTGGCGCAGCATATCTCTCCTGTAGATAAACAACTTAGCAGGGTGGGAATGTGCCTAGGAGTGCTCTGTGGGTTTTTCCAAGGACAAAGGTCATGTCCCTTCCTTGGACAGGCTTTGCTCTGAGGTAGAGGCTGGTTTTTCATTATGACCTAATCATTTCATCTCTAAACTTTCTTGCATTGTCTTTTTAAATATATATTTGTTAGTTGTAATTGGACACAATTCTTTTATTTTTATTTATTTTTATGTGATGCTGAGGATTGAACCCAGGGCCTTGCACATGGTAGGTGAGTGTTCTACTGCTGAGCCACAACCGCAACCCTCCTGCATTGTCTTAAAGATGAGCATTTGGTGAACACCTAATATATAAACCATAACAAATGCTCCATATCGGGCATATGGTAGTATGAGTTCCAAAGAGCTTCAGCAGCCTTTTCCCTGAGCCCTTTCTGCCTGCAGCCTCCATGTTCACTCTCTTGGTCTGGCTGTACTCACAGCCAGCACCTTACCTTACCAGACATTTCACATTCCTAGAATCCATAACTCCTGGAGTATCAATTGCAACTTTGTTTTCACTCCCTTAACTTAATTTACTCTCCTTTCAGTGGCTTCTTGAAGCAATTCCAATCTTGCCATACACTGCTTTTCTTCCCAGGCCTTTCTTTGAAATATCAGCAGAAGCCTCCATGACCTAACAACTCATTTTTTTTTGCATGACTGTAAAACCAGCACCAGGTGGACCACATCAAAATCAGCAACCAGATGAACATTAGCTACAACCCCTTGGAACATGGTTTCAGTGGCTTCTAAATGCAGAATGGCTGAATACAGTGAAAAAAATTTCAATGGAAACAACTTCCTAAGTGACCCTATTTGAGTTGGAAACACAGGGTCGGTCTAATCAAACAAATTGATTTTACACCTTTGAAACTATGAGGGGTGTGCTTTTTTGGGTCCATGACATGTCTTCAAGGCATCTTTTCTATTGTTCCAGTGTAAAATATTTGGCTCTTTTTAATGGAGATAATCTCCTTAGCAACCACACATTCCTTGGTATTAACTTGACACACACTTCTGGCTATACTTCAGGTATGATAAATCTTTCCCCTTAGCATTTTGTTCTTGATTTTCATTTTAAATCTGACTAAAAGTAATCAGAAGTACCCATGCCACACACTAAATGATCTGCTGCCAGGTTTATTAACTCTTAGCCTTTAAACTCACCCTCACACAAAGTCCTAGGGCATGACAAAACATAGACCCATTCTTAACCAAAATATTACATAAATGGCCTCTATTTTCCCAGTAGAGGCATCATTTCCATCTGAAACTTTATAATCAATCTTTACTCTCCACATTTCCATCAATATTCTGATCTTTTGATCTCCCCCCAGAATCACCCATTAAGCTCTGCTTACAATATTCTAAGTCTTCTCCAAACTGCATCCCCAAACTTTTTCAAACTTCTGCTGCAACCAATTCCAAAAACTACAGAATCACAAGTTCAGGTTAGTCACAACAATGACCTCATTCTCAGTCCTAATTTTTCTCTTAGTCAGCTTTATATTATTGTGACAAATTACCTGAGAAAATCACCTTAAAGTAACAAAGGTTTATTCTGGCTCACAGTTGCACAGCTTTTACTTTATGGTCAGTTGGCTAGATTGTTTCTGGACCTGTGATGAGGCAGAACTTCATGGTAGGGGTCATTTGATGGAGCAACACTACTCACCTCTTGGAGACAAGGAATCAGAATAACAGCTTGATTTAATAATAAAGCCTCTATCCCCACAACCACTTTACTGTTAACCAATGAATAGATTAATCAATTGATGAAGTCAGAGCCCTTATGATCCAATCACTTTCAAAGTCTCACCTCTGAGCACAGCTACTTTGGGTACCAAGCCTTGAAAACTCACTGATTTTACTTAACAGGCTGATCTCTAGATCTATTCTTGTTGTGATGAATAACAACACTTTGTTATTTTTGTGGTTGAATAGTATTACATTGTTTATAGGTACAATGTTTTCCTTATTCATTCATAATTAGATAGAATCCTAGGCTGTATCCATTTCTTGGCTATTGTAGATAACATTGCAATTAACATAAGAGTGCCTATGTCTCATAGACATATTGATTTCATTTCCACAGATACATACCCAGCAGTGGAATTACTAATGAATATGGTAGTCCTATTTTTTAAATTTCAAGGAACTGACATTGTTTTCCACAATGGCAGTATTGATTCACATTCTCACCAACAGTGTGTAAGACATTAACCATCCTTACCAGAGAGAGGCAATATCTCATTGTGCTTTTTGTTTGCATTTCCTTTATGATTAGTGATTTTGATCATTTATTCAAATACTTGTTGACAATTTCCTTGTCTTCTTTTGAGGAATATCTATTGAGATCTATTGCCCATTTTACCTGTTTATTTGCAATTTTATTTGCTGATTTTTTGGTGTTCTTTATATATTCTGGATATTAGTCTCTTATTTATATTTATATATTGAAAATATCTTCTCCAATTTTCTATATAGTCTCTGCACTGATGGGTATTTCCTTTACTCTGCATAAGTAATTTTGCTTAATGTAATCATATTTGTCTATTTTTGCTGTAGTTTCCTGTGTTTTTAGATCTTATCTAAAAAAGAAAAAAAAGTCCTTGCCCATTACCATGTACTAAAACATTTCCTATGTTCACCTCCAGTAGTTTCATAGTTTCAGATCTTACATTTAATGCTAAATCCATTTTTCAAGAGTTTATTCGGGAAATCAGAGGCAGATTCAAGATAACCTATAATCTATTTTTAATTTATTTTTGTAACTGGTAAGAGCTAGGAGTCTAATTTCACTCTTCTGCATGTGCATATCCAATTTTATCAACACTATTTATAATGGGACTGTTCTTTTTCCAGTACATGTTCTTAAGTTCTCTGTAGAAATTCAGTTGACTGTAGATAAGTGGGTTTACTTCTAGGCTATTTTATTTCATTTGATGTATGTGTTTTCTTTTATGCTGATACCATGTTGTTCTGCTTACTATAGCTTTGTAGTACATTTTGAAGTGAAGTAAGGTAATGCTTCTTGTTTTGTTTTCTTTGCTGAAAAAGTCTGTTTATATTTGTGTTTCCATTTAAATTTTACAACTGCTTTTCTAGATCTGTGAAAAATATTCTTGGAATTATGATAGGTGTTGTATTCAATCTATAAATTGGGGGGAATTATAGACATTTTAACAGTATTACTTCTTTTATTCGATGAACATGTGATGTCTTACATTTTTTGTATCCTGATTTCATTCATCAAACTTTTATAATTTCTACTGTGGATTCTTTTGTTGAATTTATTACTAATATTTTATTATTTTTGTAACTGTTATAAATTGGTAATTCTTTTCAAATTTGTATTTGAGATAATTGGCTATTGGCATATAACAATACTAATTTTGTGTGCTGATTGTAGATATGCAAATTAGATTAATTCATTTGTTATTTATATATGTTTGGTAGAGTTTGGGGGTTTCCTATGTATAGGATTATGCCATTAATATACAACAACAATTGAATTTATCTGCATTTGAGATGATATTTATTTTTTCCTCTTGCCTAGTTGCTCTTGCTAGAAATTTTACTACTATTTTGAATACAGGTGATGAATGTGGGATTCCTTGACTTATTACTAATCTTAGAAAACTTTCAGCTTTTCCCCATTCAATATAATGTTAGTTGCTGAATTCTTATTGTAAACATATGCTTAGGAATGTTCCTTGAATGTGTAGTATGTTTAGTACTGTTATTATAAAGGTACATTGAATTTTATTGAATACATTTTTCTGCATTGATTGAGATAATGATATGATACTTGTTTGTGGCCTGTGATGATCTATTTTGCAGAGTGATACCTGTGATGAGAATAGTGTGTATTTAGCAGGCGATGGATGGAGTGATATGTAAATAGGTGTCTGTGAGGTTCATTTGTTCTAGGATGCAATTTAAATTTAGAGTTAAAGTGAATTTCTGTAAACAATATATAGTTGAGTCTGGCTTTTTTATTCAGTGATTGTATCTTTTTATTATTAGTGTTTGCTTGGTCTCACCATGGTGGGGCAGGCACTGGGCTGTGAGATATAGCCCTATGCTAGCTTTTATGCCTTGTTCACCAGCAGGTAGAATCCTTCCGTGATCTTTAGCAGGTGGAATTCCCCTCCTGGTTCTGCCCCCCAAGGTTGAAGTATGGATGATGGAGGTAGTGTTTTGCCACTTATCCTAAAGCTATTCCTGCATTTCAGTTCACAGGCAGGTAATGGTCTCATGGTTGAGGCACTGAGTTTCACCATGGTTAATGGGTTTCAAGTTCTTAGTTTGGATGTAAATTGTCTCTCCTCCAAGCAGGAAGTACCTCTTTCCATGTTAGAGTTCCCAATGTTGGGAGAGGGTATTGATGTAAGGATTCATTTTCATCCTACATTTTTGTTATTCTGAAAGAAGACACTGTGGTCTCTGACCTAATTTCTTTAACTTTTACTGACAGGTGCATGACTATCTGTTGAACTTGTTGTAACTGTGGAGGGATTTTACAGAAGGGTCTTTTCTAGCTATCCTACTCCATCTTTCAAAATAGACTTGTGAAGTAACTATTTCTTCATCACTCAAATATAGTTTTTTTTTTTAAATTGTTTTCTGGAATATCTGATGTAGAAAATGTGTAAATCTGCATTGATGATTATGAAAGTGTAAATTTGCTCCAATTTAAAAGTAAAACTTGAAGTTATCAAATATTTGAAGGCATTAGAGTATCTTACTCTTTGATAAACATTCACAGTCATGTAAGGCTTATTGTAATAATATTTTAATGATGATTCTTATTGTAGAAATTAATATAAATTCAGAAAATATGTTTGTGTTCATCTGATAATATATCCCAAAACATATTAAAATGTTTAATTACACTGGAAACTTACATAAAATAATAATATATGCATTTAGACTCAAAATATTATTTTTAGTCTGAATAAAATTTATTTTTATGAAGGTTTTAATGTACTACAAACATTTATTTTAATGAAGGCTTTGATATGCTACAAATATTTATATACCTGAACCCTACACCAAATATGATTAGAGATAATCATATTTGTAACCAGGTAACAGATGACCAGGAAAATTACAAAAAGAAGTTAATTCAAAGGCAGAACTTTTTAAGTAGTTTCACAAGTGAGTGTACATATTAGAGTTATACATTCATAAAATTTTGTTTTTTATATTTTATTATTATTTTTCACATGAGAGTAGAGTATATTTGGAATATTATACATATAAAAATAAGTATAACTCATTCCAATTAGGATCCCATTATTGTGATCATATACAATGAGGAGTTACATTTGTTGTTTATTTATATTTGAGAATAGGAAAAATATGCCCTATTAATTCTACTGTCTTTCCTATTACCATCCCCCTCCATACGCTTCATTCCCCTTTGCCTAGTTCAACAGACTCCTTTTTCTAAAGTAACTTTATTTTGTTTATTTACTTTTATGTGGTGCTGAGGATAGAACCCAATGCCTCACACATGCTAGGCAAGTGTTCCACCACAGAGCCACAGCCCAAGCCCTAATCCAATGAAATTTTACACTTCCCCTCCTTTGTTGTTGTTTAGCATCCACATATCAGAGAGAACATTCTTCCTTTGGATTTTGGGGTTATTTCACTTGTATTATAGTCTCCAAATCCATCCATTTACTGGTAAATGCTATCATTTCATTCTATTTAATGGCTGAGTATTATTCCATTGTGTATATATATACCACATATTCTTTATCCATTCATCTGTTGTAGGGCACCTAGGTTGGTTCCATAACTTGGCTATTCTGAATTGATCTTCTATAAATATTGAAGTGGCTGTGTCAATGTAGTATACTGATTTTAAGTCTTTTGGGTATAAACCAAGAAGTGATTTATTAGCTGGGCCAAATGGGGTTTTGTTCTATATTTTCTAAGGAATCTTTATGGTTGCTTGTCTTCTTGATAATTGCCATTCTGGAGAGGGTCAGATGAAATCTCAGTGTAGTTTTGATTTGTATTTCTTTAATTTCTAGAGATGTTGAACATTTTTTCATGCATTTGTTGATCATTCATATTTCTTATTCCATTGAAATGCCTGTCCAGTTCCTTAGCCTGTTTATTGTTTGGGTTATTTGTTGTTTTTGCTTGTTTGGTGTTGAGTTTTTTGAGTTTTTTTGTACACCCTGGAGATTAATGCTCTGTCTGAGGTACATGTGGTAAAGATTTTCTCCCATTCTGTAGGCTCGCTCTTCATGTTCTTGATTGTTTACTTTTCTGAGAAGAAGCTTTTTAGTTTTATGCCATTCCATTTATTAATTCTTAATTTTATTTCTTGGTCTTCAGGAGTCTTATTAAGGAAGTCAGTTCCTTTTCTTCTGTTAGGCGAAAGGTCTCTCTCTGTTCTCACACCTGAGTCTTTGATCCACTTTGAGTTGAGTTTCATGCAGGGTGAGAGATAGGGGTTTAATGTTATTTTGCTGCATATGGATTTTCATTTTTCCCAGCACTATTTGTTGAAGAGGCTATCATTTTTTTCTAGTGTATGTTTATGTCACTGTTGTCTAGTATGAGATAACTATATTTATTTGGGTTTGTCTCTGTGTCTTCTATTCTGTACTATTGGTCTTCATGTCTGTTTTTATGCCAATACCATGTGGTTTTTGTTACTAGAGCTCTGTAATATAATGTTACATCTTGTATTGTGATGCCTCCTGTATCACTTTTCTCACTAAAGATTGCTTATGCTCTTCTGGGCCTCTTATTTTTCCAAACAAATTTTATGACTGCTTTTTTAAAAAAAAAATCTTAAGGGCATTCTCTAAATGTTTTCTTTCAATTTTACAATCTTCTCATAAATAGATGAAGGTCTTTTTCAGTAGCTATAGTTGCCATATGAACTCAGGGAGCTAGTGATATAAATTAAAGCTAGTCTCTCTCTTTTCTTCTCTCAGTTACAGGCATTGAACTCAGAGGTGCTCAAACACAGAGCCACATTGCCAGCCCATTTTTATATTTTATTTTGAGACAGAGTCTCACTGAGTCACTTAGGGCCTTGCTATGTGGCTTAAGCTGGATTTGAACTTGCAATCCTCCTGCTTCAACCTTCCAAGCTACTGGGAAATTACTCTTTTAGAGCTATTTTCACATTAGTGTTTACTTTTCTGATATATTTTGTGCAAGTATTTTATTTTCATATTTTTAATTTGTTCTGCCTAATATATTATCTTCCTAAATATTATGGATCATAAAAGTGATATATATATATATATATATATATATATATATATATATATACACACACACACACACACACACATTCATATATAGACACACAGACACAATGCATCATATTTTACACTCAAATAATTGCTTTTGAAATTATTTACAAAAAGAGACTAAATATGCTTCTCTTTATATTTACATAATTATTTTATAGGCATTGTCTCTGTGTGTATTTTAATTACTGTATGAGGTCACATTGTTTTTCTAAATATTTTTTATTGTTGTTTTAATTTATTTTTATGTTGTACTGAAGAACAAACCCAATGCCTCACACATGCTAGGCGATTGCTCTACATCTGAGCCATAATCCCAGCCCCACTTGCTTTTAATTTTGGTGATTTACGTATTATTTATTATGGCGCTTGTCTACTTAATAGATTTAAATTTTTGTTTATGGGAAGATAACATAAATTTGTGCCTTTATTTTAAAATATAATTCTGTTAACTATTAGATTCTTGATAAATCACACTTCCTCCATAGTAGTTTAATTATTCTTCTCATAGCTTACTGTTGTTCATTGTTTCTAATAAGAAGTTAGTTCCTAATCTTATTGATACACTCCTTTTCACAAGACATTTTCCTCATATCTTCACTTCTTTAAGCATGATTAGTTATTTGAACATATTTATAATGACTTCTTTGGGTTTTTGCCTATTAAATCTGACATTTGAGCCCTCTAGCAAGCAGTCTCGTTGCCTGCTTTTTTCCCTGTGTATAGGTCACATGTTTGTCACTATATTTTTTACTAAATGTTTAGGTAATGTAACAATCTTGAATGCTGCTACCCTTTTTCTCTTTTCAGAGCTAACATATTTACTGTTTTTTGTGTTTATTTGTTTAGTATTATGAAAAGAGTATTTTGGTGAAGTCTTTTTGCTGCATAGTGTGAAGCCTCAGGTATTAATCCTCAGAGGAACGGGCCTGTGCACAGTCACCCTGGGATAACCATGTTTTAATTTGACTTCCTCTGACAATTTTTGGTTTCCTGTTAAGCTGTCTGACTTCTTTGGTATCACATCCAACTCTGAAGCTCCCTTAATGGTCTTAAGATTATTCTATTGTTTTTGACAATGTCTTGGGACATAAGTGTTTCCACAGTCTGATCCAATAAATTTGTTATGTCCTTGGCAGGACTCTTTTTTTTTTAACTATCTCTTTTTTTCTGGTTATCTCTAGTAAACTCACTGGGAAATTTTTTGCCTATTTATTTCATAAAGCTAGCAGTCCCCTCCTTTTTTTTCTTACCAGCAAGAATGTTTTTGAGAGTTTCATTATTGATTGGATTTAGAAAAGTGAAGCTGAATAGAAATATTACTCCATGTAGAGGTCATAAACACTAAGCAAAATAAAATAGGTTAAAATATTTTAAATTAATGAGAACTAATAGTTACAATTTAATAAGTTCATATATATTACTTTGCAGATTAACATGTTTGAGAACTAGGAGAAAACAATGCAAACAAGGCTTAGAAGTTGTAAAGTGTGAGCTATGTTTAATGACAACTAAACTATGTGTTTTGGGTGGATTTGCATTCAGACTATAAAAGTTAAATGTGATTAATAGGAGTTTCTGTATGAAATCTTCCCAAACATGCTTCCATATTTCATTTAGTTTCTATTTAAGTAAAAAATAAAATCAGAATCAATGATGGTGTAAAATGCTTTATTTCCTCAAGAGTTTGGCCACAATTATCTAATGACATGAAAATCCTATCACCAAAATATTAATAAATTTTATCATAAAGAGCAGTTTCTGATTATGGGAGGAATGGAGAAACATATCCAGCTACACTCAAATCAAAATGGCGGATAGTTTGATCATGTTCATAAACTTGATACATAGTTTGGAAACTAAATTTTTAATGGAAGATAGAGTGCTTTAATTATTCTAAAAACTCACTTTATTTCTATTATATCCATAAAACTATAAGGTAGGAAATTCAAAAAATTATGCTTAATTTTAGTAAGAGATCTTTCATAAACTTCCTGTCTCTGTACTTTTAGGAAAATTTGTAAATACATTAAAATTAAAATACATTAAAATTGTACAGGGTAATACACCTGTTGGACAACAAAATTTTTAGTTGCTCCATTTCTTTCAGTAAAATTTTCATCACTTTAAAGTATCCCTATGATAATGAAGAAAGTTTACTAAATGACCAAAAAAAAAAAAACTAATAAGAAATAGTTGGGAATATCTACTCTGTAAAATGTAGCTTGTTTCATGATCCAATTATGATAACAATGGGCAAATATGTAATATCTACAATGTGTTAGGCATTATACTAGGCAATTCCCATACTTTACCTAACTGAAAGCTTAAAAACACCCCTATGAAGTACATATTATTATCTTCATTTTATACACGAGGACACCAAAACTCACAGAATTTAAGTAACCTACCCAAGATCACTGAATGTGAAAAATGTCATTCAAATCTCAGTATCTACTGGTGCTGAAGTCCATGTGAAGAATTAAGAATCCAATTCCTTCATAAAAATCAATGACTATACATGCAAAAACTATCAGACTATCAGATTTAACTACCTTTGAACTCTGGAAATTAACTCATTTTTTTTGTAGAAAGCCATGGTTGTCATAGGAAGTACTTCAGGATAAAAGAAAAACCCTAGACTATAACTGAATTTTACATGCAGAAATAAAGAATATTATGATAATTAAATATATCAGACAGCATAATGGGGTTTTGTTTGTAGCTCTTTATTTTCTATTGATATTCATATAACTCTATAAAGTAAAATCTATAAATATAGGTTAAAGGACATGCAATATATAAAGATGTAAATTCTGGCAATAACAACATAATGATAGGGATGGATATATAGAAAAACATATTTATATACTATTAAATTTAAGTTCATATCAAATAAACTAGAATGATAAAAGATAGGATATTGATTGTAATCTCCAGGAAATTACCAATACTCCTTCCAAAGCATGGTGCTACATGTTGAATTGTGTTCCCTAACCCAAAACCTGGTGCCAAAGAATGCAATCATATTTGGAGTTAAGTTCTTTGAAGAGGTGCTAAAAGTAAAATGAGACTATTACTATGTGGCTTTAATCCAATGTTGTTGGTGCCCTTATAAGAAAAGAAAATCAGGAGTCCATGAGAACAGAGGAAAAATCATATGACACACAGTGAGAAAGTAGCCTTTGCCGTGTCTAGAAGAGAGGCCTCACAAGAAACCAACCATGATTTTATCTTGATCTTGGACTGTCATCTTTTGTGAAACTGTGAAAAAAATAAATTTTGTTCATTTAAACTACACAAGTCTGTGGTATCTTAAGCAGGCTAATGCATATGATAAAGAAATGACTAGGCAATTAAAATGTTATAACAGAAAGTATTCATTTAATACAAAAGTCATTAATACAGGTACTGAAGAACAAAAAACATGTAAGACACAGAAAAGTATTAGCAAACTGGCAGAAGTAACTCTTTTTTTCAGTAATTATATTAAATATAAATGTTCTGTTAAAGGCACAGATTAACAATGCATGGTTTAACCATTTGTTTTTTATAAGATGATCAATGTATCTCACATTAAAGTCACAAATAAGCTGAAAGATAAAAGAGGAAAATAATATTCAATCCATGAAAATGATAGTCAAAAGAGAATAGGAGGGCCTTTAGTAAATATAATAAATAGAAGAAGGTAATTGCATAATTGCATTAAATAAGGAAACTTTAAAATGGATAATTTATCAAGAGAAGAAGAAGGGAGGAGGGACAGAAATGGAGAAACTAGAGGATGAAACTATGCCATGTACATAAATAAATATACAGCAGTAAATTACAGCTTTATGTATATATATAAAGCAACAATTTAAAAAATAGTAAATAAATAGAAGGAAAAACACTAGCATAGAGGATGAAAAAAAGGAGTGGGAGGAAGGGAAAGAAAAAGGAAATATTAGGGACTGAAATGGAATAAATTACATTCCAGGAATTCATGATTATATCAATATGAACACAACTATTATGTATAACTCTAATTTACTAATAAAAACATTTAAAAGGAAATTATAAAAAATAAAAATATATGTGCACCAACTTCAGAGAGTCTACAAATACATGAAAAACTGACAACTGAATGAATAATTGGACAATTCAAAATTAACCATTAGAGACTTATTAAACAACACAGTTTTAATAATTGATAGAAAAAGCAAACAGAGATCATCAAGGGAATATAAGTCTTTCACTTCTATACAAACTAGCTATAGCTAATAAACAGTTAAAAAAACATTTTAGTGAACAATAACAAAATCTACATTTTTCTCAAGTGCACATTGAACACTCTCCAGAATAGTTCATATGCTATGCCACAAAGGAAGTCTCAATGTATTTAAAAGGTATGTTTTCCTGCCACAATGGAGAGATATATTAGAAATTAATTATAAAAGATCATTTAAAAATTCAAAAAATATGTGGAGATAATACACTCCTAAGTGACAAATGGAATATAAATGAATAAAAAGTAAAAGATAATAATTTTCAGAAAATATAAACAAAATATAATAAAACTCATTGGAATCAGCAGAAGTTGTAAAAATCACAACTTTATATGCCCATCTGAGAAATAGAAGAGTGATCTAATTTAATAACTTCACCTATATGCTTAAGAAATTAGCAAATAAAGCTCTACCTACACCTGAAGCAAGCAAAAGGAAGGGCATAAACATATTGCAGCAGAAATAAGTGACATAAAAATAAGAAACAACAAAGGAAATAAACATTATAATTGGTTAATTGAAATTATCTACAGAATTGAGAAATGTTTACTTAGATTGGCCAAAAGAAATATAATCAAATTACTAAAATTAGAAATGTTACAAAAATGAGAGGAGTAATGGAGATGCTGTTGGAGATGCTGTGAATAATTGTATACCACAAATTAAATAATTTGGATGCAATAGAAAAATTTCTGGAATCATGTAAACTACACAATTGATCAAAAACGTAGAGAAATCTTTAATAGAAAATCAAAGGGATGGAGTTAGTAATACAAAACATTTCTAGTAAAAAAGCCGCAGATCAGACAGCTTCATTGATGGGTTCTATCAAACACTTAGGAATAAATCAAACAAATGCATCTAAAGCTCTTCCCCAAATAAGTGTGTGTGTGTGTGTGTGTGTGTGTGTGCATGTGTGTGTGTGTGTGTGTGTGTGTGTGTGAGAGAGAGAGAGAGAGAGAGAGAGAGAGAGAGAGAGAGAAAGTATCACCTCCTAACTCAGTCTATGAGGGTAGTAGTATTACCCTGATACCAAAACCTGGCAAATATATCACAATCTCACAATAAAACTACATATTTTATTGTTTGATATTGATAATATCACTACAGTTTTCCCTTTTCCCTTTTCAAATTGTTTCATTAATATGCATTGTATTTTAGGCCACCTTTAAGTAAAATTTGGCAGAAAGTAGAGTTCATCAGTATAGCCTTCCTCACATAGGTACAACCTCCCCTGCTATCACCACTCAATCTGATGCTACTTATTTTTCACAGTTGGTAATTAAAACACTTTTGTGTAATCTTTACAATGTCCAACATTTTTGAGGTATTTGCAGTATTCTTGTGGGAAGAGTCATTATTTCAAGCCCTTTGTGAATTTTGTGCTTTGCTATTGCTAACTAATCCTTTCAGTATGCACTTTCCTTGGTCTCAAGTGTTTTCCTCAGGTACATGAGCTTCCCAATATTCATGTGAATAGTTGAGAATGACCTTTGAATAGTCTGTGTGTGAAGCTCTCTAATCACCAATACTGTAGTTTGGGAATTGTAGTTGCTTTAGTCTTCTCATAGTCTCATTTCTATCTCCATAAATCAGGAAGTGTGTGGTACTATAAACTCTTTGCACTGTGGTTTGTAATCTCTCTAGAGGCAACAAGGTAGTTCAATCTTAAGGTTCACCCCATTTATTTTCCATCTTTAAGTGATCACTGTCCTTTTGTACCTAATGTCCAGTGTCTTGAAATCTTTTATATATATATATATATATATATATATATATATATATATATATATATATATATATAAAATAATGGTATATAAATGATATATAAAATATATACGCATTTAAACAATATATATATATATATATATATATATATATGTTTTATTATTTTTAGGAAGGCAAATGTAGTTTCTGACCTTCATTATTAGTTAGCAGTAGAAGTCTAAAAAGTTAGTATTATATTGTTCACTGGAATTTTCACAAGAATATTTCTAAATATTTGTTCACAGATGAGGATAAAGTATATATTATAAACCAGCAGAGAATAAAACAGACACAAATATCAGTGAAGTTTAGATATAAATAAATCTAGTGACAAGGATGGTTTATTTTTTATTATGTTTTAAATATTTTTTTTCAAATTACCAACTAGAACACTGATAATTTGCATTGATGAATTTCATCAGATTAATTTTAAACTGCATATATTTATGTAAACCCCTGAAATTGTTTTGCTTTCTTAATGTAGAGATGGAATCAACTATATCTTTAAATTTCAGAAAGGCATGGGAAACATATATTTTATGGAAAATGTACTATATGCTGTGAGTAGAGATCATAGGAATATATTTGATAATTCATTTTGGAATTTTCGTCAACAGAATAGAAATACAGCCATAGCTGATAACTTCAATATTAAGAAGAATTTAAAAATAATAATAATCATAAAGATTCATAAATATTTTAGTCCCCCCCAATTCATAGAGGTCTTGATAAGAACATTAAAGTACCTAAGGATGTGTTTTATCCATATATTTTAATATTAATGGGTAGTGTGGCCAGATAGGATAGGTAAATGTATATGCTTAACGTATATTAATTTTCACAAAATTACTGTGAAAATGATGCTATACTAATCCCATTCCATACATTAAGAAGCTACATTTGAGAAGTTAAATTACTTTCAAAAGATTGCACACAAAATCATTGGTGGAGGAGAAAACTACCATTTGTAAATATCTAGATCTATTTGACTTAAAATGTATATGTTTCATGTATATTTTTATTTGGTGCTTTAAATATTTTATTTTTTTATTTTTTATTTATTTCTTTCATACAAGACAATAGTGGAATGCATTACATTCATTATTATCCATTCACAGCACAATTTTTCATAATGCTATAAAGTATGCTCACACCAAATTATGCTATTATACATGAGCTCTCTTATTGATTTTTTTGGATTACAATTCTTAATATACCTTTATACCACAATTTATCATATCTCTGTTTGTATATAAGGTATGTTGACACCAAATTCATATCTTCATACATGTTTTTTGTATAATGATGACTGTCTCCTTCCACCATCCTTGCTATTCTCCTTCCCCCTCCTTTTCCCTCCCACCCCTATTCCCTATCTAGAGGTAATCTTTCTCCCATGCTCTCCTTCCCTACCCCACTTTGAGTCACCCCCTTATATCAGAGAAAACATTCAACATTTGTTTTTTGGGGATTGGGTAACTTCACTTAGCATAATCTTCTCTAATGCCATCCATTTCCCTGAAAATGCCATGATCTTGTTATTTTTTAGTGCTGAGTAATAGTCCATTGTGTATAAATGCCACATTTTTTTTTATCCTTTCATCCACTGAAGGACATCTAGGTTGGCTCCACAGTTTAGCTATTGTGAATTTTGCTACTATAAACATTGGTGTGGCTGTGTCCCTGTAGTATGCTGTTTTTAGGTCATTTGGGTATAGTCCAAGAAGAGGAATAGCTGGGTCAAATGGTGGTTCCATTCCCAGCTTTCCAAGAAATCTCCATACTGCTTTCCAAATTGGCTGCATTAATTTTCAGTCCCACCAGTAGTGTATGAGTGTACCTTTTTCCCCCGCATTCTCACGAACACTTGTTGTTTGTCTTCATAATGGCTGTCATTCTTACTGGAGTGAGATAGTATCTTAGAGTAGTTTTGATTTGCATTTCTCTGATTGCTAGAGATGGTGAGCATTTTTTCGTATATTTGTTGTTTGATTGTATATCATCTTCTGAGAAGTGTCTGTTCAGGTCCTTGACCCATATATTGATTGGGTTATTTGGGGTTTTTTTTGTTGTTGTTGTTGTTTGTTTGTTGAAGAGATAGCCTACAGAATGGGAGAAAGTCTTTACCTCATGCACCTCAGAAAGAGCATTAATCTGCAGGATATATAAAGAACTCAAAAACCTTAATTCCAAACAAACAAACAACCCAGTCAATAAATGCATGAAGAAACTGAACAGACACTTCACACAAGAAGAAATATAATAAATCAGCAAATATGAAAAAATGTTCAACATCTTTACCAATTAGAGTAATAAAAATCAAAACTACTACAAGATTTTATCTCACTTCAATCAGAATGGCAGTTATCAAGAATACAAGGAACAATAAATATTGGCAATGATGTGGGAGGAAAGGTACACTCATACATTGCTGGTGTGACTGCAAATTGGTGTAACCATTATGGAAAGCAGTATGGAGACTTCTCAGAAAACTTGGAATGGAACCACCATTTGACCCAGCTATCCCTCTCCTTAGTCTATACGCAAGGGACCTAAAAACAGTATACTACAGGGACACAGCCACACCAATGTTCATAGCAGCTCAATTCACAATAGCCAAACTATGGAACCAATCCAGATGCCCAAATAGATGAATGGATAAAGAACTGTGGTATATACATACAATGGGGTATTACTCAGCCTTCAAGAAAAATGAAATTATGGCATTTGCAGGTAAATGGGTGGATCTGGAAGAATATCATGCTAAGAAAAATAAGTCAACCCCCAAAAACAAAAGGCCAAAAGTTTTCTCTGATATACAGATGCTAATTCATATTAAAGAGGAGGCCAAAGAAGAATAGAGGGGCTATATATTCGGCAGAGGGGAGTGAAGGAAGGATAGGAAATGTGGGGGTAGGAAGGATAGTAGAATGAATCTGACATTATTATCCTAAGTGTGTATACAATTACATGACCCATGTGAATCTATGTCATGTACAACCAGAAGGAGAAGTTACACTTCATTTGTGTATGATGTGTCAAAATGAAAAAAAAAAAAGAAGAAAATGAATGTTTGGAGGATAAATGATTAGGTTATAGCCTTAAAATAATTGGTGGATTAATCCCTGATGGGGTCAACTGAGTTGTAACAGGAGGCAAGTGTGGTATATCTGGGAGTAGTGGTTCTCTGGGGGTGTGGCTATGGGTATATATTTGATTCTGGAGAGTAGAGTCTTTCTGCTTTCTGATCATCATGTGAGCTCCTTCCCTCTGCCACACTCTTTTATGATAATGTTCTTTCTGCTTTACCTCAAACCCTAGAGTATGGAGCCAGACTTCTATATACTAAGACCTGAAAACCATGAGCTCTCAAATAAACTTTTCCTCCTGTATAGTTGTTGGGTCAGGTCCTTTAGATACAGCAGTGAAAAAGCTGATTAAAACAATGATATTGAATCTCAATCAGCAGCTTATCCAAAGTCATATACTTGTGACATACTCCAATCCAGTATTCTTTAATTTATAGTTCTGAATAATCCATGTATATATGATATATACTTTTCTTTCAGCCAAATAGTAAGTGGTTTCAAGAATGATTCTATTGTTGTTTTAGTGAGAATTGGGTTCAGATGTTGGCTCAAGAACATATTGAGAAATATGTAGAAATTTGGGCCATCTTTTCAAGCTCGCCAAGCTTCAGTTTCCTCATTTGTAAACTGGGCATGTAATGTTAAGGCTGCATATATAGGTACATAAATGAGAAAATGTATAATATGTATAGCTTGCAAACATAATAGGATTGGTTATAAGCAGTTCTTATTTCTGTTTGAGGTAAGTGAATTCATAATTTATTGCAATTTCTCAGTTTTACTCTGCATAGGTTTGGGATCATCTCAGATTAAGGAATTAGGCTTACTAAGAAATAAATAATTACAAATAAATGTTTTCACAATTATGTGCAAACAAAATTTTCCTACATAAAAATTCCTATTTTTTGTTCTGAAATAGTTTTATCATTGTTTTTTTACAATATATTTCTTGGAACATCATCATCCTACAACATTCTTTGCCAGCCCCAACACACACACACACACACACACACACACACACACACATACACACACAAACACACACAAACACAATATTCTGTGATTACATATCTTGTCCAAAATTGCAAATTTTTTAAAAATTTATTTAAAATTTATTTTTTAAATTTATTTTAAAACATCACTTAGAGTTTTTTGATGCAATACAAGGGCAATAGGATATAGTTCCTTAAGTTACCTATTAAAATTTTAAACCTAAAGACTAGGGTCATGCAAGAGGCACTGGGTACAACTCTAGCACAATTTTTTTAAAAGTGTTTAATCCTCTTTTTTCTAAATTGTGTGATATGTAAACATTGTCTCTTTTGTCTTACCCCAATTCCCATATAAAATGTATTAAATTTCAAGCACCTTATAAATGTTGGAGTATATTCTTCTCTCTAATCATATTTCTAGTTGTCACATTTGATGGTTCTAATTTCTCTTCTATAACAAAATGCCAGCACTTAATAATATTTTAGCACCAAACTGTTACTTAGTATTATTGGAAAATAATACGATCCTTGGGCAGTTTCTCTGTATCAATATGTTTTACATGCAAATAACAAAAAAATTCTCAACAACAAATGTGTTGTCATATAACAAGATTTCTGGAGTATTATATGGGGATCCTACTTTCACTTCTGTCTCTATATTTTTTTTTACCTTGAATCCCTTTGAATGTTATTTTCAGTCATAGCCACACAGCAAGAAAGGTAGAAGGTTCTTATAATCAGTCCAAACAGAGCAATATCCAATGAAAAGTGACAAGCTTTCTATGTTTTTTGGTTTTTGGGTTTCTTTTTTTTAACTAGGAGTGAGGAAAGCATATCAAGAATCCCTTCAGAGGACTTTATTCTTATGTCATTGGTACATGAATATTCTTATTCCACTCACTTGTAGGAAGACTAAATTTACCATGAAGATGAATTAAACTAAGTTTTGTCCATGACTAGAGTTTGGGATAAGGTCAACTTCTCCAGAAGCACATGATTATATGTTAGAAGGTGAATAGCTAAAAAAAATGAGTATTTTCTTAGGAAGTAAAAGGAGATTATAGTATAAAGATCAGACTTAAAATAAGGTCCCCTGAATCATCTTAAGCAAACGTTAAAAATATCAAAGAATGCTTTGAAATAATAGGCATAGTTTACATAGAGAAACATTGAAAAGAAACATCAAGTAAAACATTTGAAAATCTACGTTTTATTGTCATTTCTCACGCTATATACTTGGGAAATTATTACAACTGACTGAGCCTTACTTTCCCTACATTTATAGTGATGTTATTACTTTTTTAATCATTATTCAAATAGACATGATGATGATAAAATGGAGTAACATATATGAAAGCTCTTTTACATAAAAGTTCTACTTTATTTTAAAAGATTATATTTAGTTACCTTTGAGAGAGTAGATTCAACCTTTTCATGTGGTAATCAGTGCACTTAGACACAATCCATTAAAAAGACAAAGAGGGTGATTTATGTAGTATTTTTATAGTAACTTTTAGAGTTCTCTTCTGTATTGTATTAAAGGATGTAATGAGTCAAACATGGTTAAACCAATTTTTTCTTTTCTTAGCAACACTTCTTAAAGATGGTTGCTTGTATTTGTGATCTGTTTTCAAGCAAGAGAAAGGTCTGAAATCTAGCAACTCAGACTCAATATAATGCTTACAGTAACATAAATGACAAAGTGTCAGTGATGACTGAGATGACAAATGACAACATGCATATTAATAAGCACTAGATGACTTTCAATCACTGTCCAATATTCTTAGCTATGTTGAAGGACAATATAATCTTCAAATGCAGCACCCAAAAGAGAGGTGTGACTCTCACCAAACAACTTCTACATCTTAGAAAGTCAGCAGAAAAGTGCCAAGGTTATGCCTACCTTCATGGAGGAGTGAATGACACCTGCATAATTTTGATATCAATAATGAAGATAAAAAAACAATAGCTCCAAATTATTGTATAGAGGTCATGTCTATTCCTATCATCAGTTCAATTCTTTCAACTGAATTTAGTAGTGAATGAAATTAAAATCTTTGTCTTGTACATTCTTCTCTCTTTCTCTGATTTTCTCCCTCCCTTCCTGACATCCTCCCTTCCTACATAGGTTTTTTTGACTGAACTGTTTGGCTGATCAATCAATTCTGTCAAGGTAGTAAATGTAGATGGAATTTATGTAATCCAGCATTATTGATCAAGTTATATGATGCAGGAGCTATGTGTGTGAATACATATATAAAACATACATAATTGATTTTTAGATCTCAAATGTGTATAATTTTCATAAGCACCATCTACTTTGTATTTATACAGGATTTTTTTTACATACGTAGAAAGATTCCCTAAAGAATTTATTAACAACATATAATAAATTTAAATAATGTAGACACTTGACAGAATTACTCAACAACTCAACAAGGAAGCCTTGAGGTGGACAGTCCTATCCAAAAGCTTATTGTTTGCCAGAGTGACAGGCAGAGATTCCCTCTGGCAGTGTAGAAATGGCTGATTTATTGTGTGTTTCAGCCCTAATGTTATTCAACATATATTTTGAGCTGAATATGAAAATCTATCAAAAAACTATTTGTGTGCTTTGGCTTGAATATAAATGTGTACAGAAGCCTCAATCCTTTAGCTCTTATGTTCATTACTTTTCTATTGAAAATCAACAGATATATTTCTTTTTTTCTACATAGGCAATAATAAGCTGCATTGCAGAGACAGGTTGCTGTTGAAATGTACATTCCTGAACTAATGATATTAAAAATGGTGATATTAAGTAAAACTTAAACTATCTTTACCTTGGAGATAAGAAAGTTCTTATAAAAAAATGTTAGAATTAGTGTTTCTCTGAAATTGTTTATCTTAGCATAGAGCCCTATTCTTCTCAGTTGTCATAAGAAAATATCCCAGACTAAGTGGCTTAACAAACAGAAATGTATTCTCTTACAGTTATGGAGGCTGAAATTTCCAGATTAAGGTATCGTATGATTTAGTTTTTCCAGAGATCTCTTTTCTTGGTAAATAGCGAATTCCTCATTTTTTTTTTTTTTGGCATGGCTTTTTTCCTGTGCTTACACAATGCTGGTGTCTTTTCTTCCTCTTACAATAACATGACCCTTTTGGGTTAGAGCCCCACATATTTATGATCTCATGTAACTTTAACTATCTTCTCTTTTAAAGAATTTATTTCAAAATTCAGTTATATTGAACTAGAATTTCAATCTATGAATTTGTTGGGGACATAATTCAGTATATGACAAAAAGAATTGTATTGACTTTTTGGGGGGGTGGAGTACCAGGGATTGAACTCAGGAGTACTCAACCACTGAACCACATCCCTAGCCCTATTTTGTATTTTATTTAGATACGAGGTCTTCCTGAGTTGCTTAGCACCTTGCCATTGCTGAGGCTGGCATGTATTTCTGATTCATGTTGATTCATAATCACTTCTAAATTTGCTAGCAGTACATTTACAGAAAATTGACTCATATGGAAAAATTGTTAGAGAGAAGAGCAATATATCTAAAGGAAGTTACAAATCTTTGAGAGACTGTTAATAATCAGACATCATAAATGTGGAGTCAAGCCAGATGCATATTTTTGAGGTGATTTTACAAATAAAATAGTGTAAATTTATAGTATGATTCAAATACTAGATTCAGATTTTATCAGTTTTTGCTCACAATTACTAAGAAATACATAGAATAAATGCAGAAAATTTAATAAAAGGTATATGTGTATTTTGTATCAATATCACCCATCTAGTAAAAATAGGAGGTTGTCATTGATAAATTGTTTGCAATTTGGGCTGGAGAAAAGGGAAGAATAGACACAGAATAGACATCTATATAGCTGCTGATCATTTCCACATACAATTCTAATAATTATATTGAATAGTCCATTGTTTTCTTTTCATATACATCCCATACTCAGATTACTTGACAGAGTAGCAGATCAAAAGGATAAGATCTCACATTGTTTGATTCTATGCTTTCTTAAGGTGAATGTAAAAGCACAATCTAATACAAACTGAGACAACCAACTTTTTCATTAGGAAATTTGGATTTATGCTCAGAGACTGAGTTAGCTAAAGGGTTTTTGGACATTTAAATTGGAACTATAAGTCCAAATAGTTACAGACCAGAAATAGTATCCATGATAACACTAAACCACAAGAAAGACCAAACTTAAAGAGTTCTGTAGAGAAAGCTTGTGTACCGAGAGAAATATGGAATATATATATATATAAAATATATAACATAGAAGGAGAGAACACAGAACATGTGGAAAGAGGCAGATTTACAGAGTCTATTTAAATTTTGGTTATACTTTCTGAAACTATTTTCTGCTTTTTTGCACTGTTCCATTCTTATAAGGAAGACTTTTTAATGTTTTTTTTTTTTTTCTTGGAATTTGAGTCCCTGACTAGGAGAACAGGTTTTCCTGTTGTTATATGTACTTTTGGATGTCCATATTGACCCGAAAATTAAAGTTGTTGCTTTGTTCTAAGCAGTAGCATATTGGCCTATTTTATAACATACAATATATTTTGTATACTTTCAAAAGATTCTGAAAGGAGTAAGTAAATATTTTTAGTGTGCGATTATGCAATGGGAACATAAAAATATTATGCAATTATACAATTAATTATCATATTATGGCATTTAATTCCAACATAAACTTATAAAAGTTATTCATAGTGGCCATAGCATATGTAAGCATTGCTCAGTGTATTAATTTGTATCTCAGTCATTTTGATAAGTTTTTTTATTATTATTTGTTACCAGGGATTGAACCAAGGGTGCTTAACCACTGAGTCACATCCCCAGCCCTTTTTTATACTTTATTTTGAGACAGGATCTCACTAAATTTCTTAGGGCATCACTAAATTGCTGAGGCTAACTTTGAACTTGTGGTCCTTCTGCCTTAGCCTCCTAATATGCTGGTATTACTGATGTGTGCCACCACTCCTGGCTGGATAACTCTTAATTCATATATAAACACTGAACAAAATTATTACTTTAAGTAACTTTTTTTATGCCATAGTTTACCAGAAGGGATATAGTTAGAATGACTTAAATACCTAATGCATAGTCAAGGACTAGAACAGCATATTTTAATTTAATGTTTGTTGAATAAATTCCCTAGAATCTTAGGTTTGTAAGTTTGTAAACTGCCACATAATTTATAACTATAAATTTGCTTTCTTTTTCTTTTTCTACTAATTGCTCCATGGGGGAAGAAATAGGTGAATGATTTAATAAAAGAGATTTTAAAAATAGAGATTTAAAAAGAATCCCTATTCTTTTAAAATATTCTCTCAATATATTGATATTTAATTTTCCACAAAAGAAATTCACCAGAGAGTAAGGAAAACTATCACTTTTTACTTATTTCCATTAATGTTGAGAAAAATCATTTTAGGATAGAATATTATGTATCTTCAAAAAATATGTTTGTAACAAATCAAACAATCAATACTTTTGAAGAATGAGCAGTTATAAAATCTCTTATTGTGAGGGAAGTATAGGTAGAATCATGATTCTCTGGAGGATCGAACAAATTATATCTTTAACTGGTAGGGAACTACTTGTTTGACACAAGAAAAAAAATGAGATTCATACTATATATGAACTGTTGACCCCGAACACTTTAAAAACCTCAAAAGTACAACATCTACATCTAATTTTGTGTTTGTAGAAATTATGGGTTGTATTTCAGGATCCTTCCCTCTTCTTCCATAGTAATAAAATATATTCCCATACATATTGCTGTTCAGAATGAAGACACTTGTTATGGTTTAGATGTGATGTCCCCCAGAAGGTCACATGTAAGACAGTGCAAGAAGGTTTAAAGGAAAAATAATGGGATTTTAGCCTTAACCAAATCAGTGAATTAATCCCTGATGTGATCAACTTAGTGGTAACTGGAGGCAGGTGAGGTGTGGCTGGAGGAAGTGGCTCATTGGAGGCATGGCTATGGGGTATATATTTTGTATCTGAAGAGTGGAACCTTTGTTTCTCTGCTTTTTGATCATTATGTTAACTGCTTCTGTCTGCCACACTCTTCTGCCATGATGTTCTGCCTCACCTTGAGCCCCAAGGAATGGAGCTTTCCTTCTACGAACTAAGACCTCTGAAACTGTAAGCCTCCAATAATTTTCCTCCTCTACAATTTTTCTATTCAGATTCCTTAGTCACAACAGTAAAAAATCTGACTAAAACAACTCTGATTCCTAGTATTCCTTATAGTTTCTCTGGGTGAGGAAGGAAACTGCAATAAGCACGAAAATAACTTTTGTGTGGTTGCTTTGGTGAAGTTTCCTTAGACTTTATCTATTACACTCTCCTCTGTCAGAGTGTACTTTTACCCTATACACTCTGTACTTTTACCCATTGCATAGGGTGTCTTTTCACTTTTTGATTGTTCCCTAGTTATACAGACACTTTTTTATTTTGAGGAAGTCACATTTGTTAATTTTAGCTTTTTATCCTGTGTTTTTGAGATTCTAGACAGAAAATTATTGCCTGTTACCATGTCTTGACGTGTTTCTCATTTTTCATTCTAGTAATTTCAGAAGGTGTTTGATGCAATTTGAGTAGATGCTAAATTCAATCAGAGATAGGTAGCAAGTTTCAGTCTTCTGGATGGGAATATCCAATTTTTCCAGCACCTTTTACTAACAATGCCATCCTTTCACCAATATGTATTTTGTTGTCTTTTTGAAAATTAGTTAAATATAGATACAGGGTTTATTTTTATGGAACCTCCATTTTTTCAATGGTTTGTGTGTCTTTTTTTTTCCAATAACATGATATTTTGAATACTATAACTTTGTAAAATATTTTGAAGTCATGTATTGTGATGTCATCAGCTTTTGTTATTTGTCCAAGATTTCTTTGGATATTTGAGGTCTTCTGTGTTTCCTTATGTTTTAAGGATTTATTCCAGTTCTGTGAAAAATGTCAATTGTATTTTGCTCGTGATTGCATTGAATATGTAGAGTGCTTTGGGAAATGTGGACATTTTAACAATATTAATTTTTCCAATCCATAAATATGAAAAGAGTTTCCATTTTTTTATGTCTTCAATTTCTTTCATCAATGCTCTATAATTTGCAATGTAGAGGTTTTTCACTTCCATGGTTTAGTTTATTCCTAAGTGTTCTATTTTTTGTAACTGTTGTCAATATGATTACTTTCTTGATTTCTTTCTCAGCAAATTTGTCATTGTTATATAGAAAAGCTACTGATTTTTATGTTGTTTTTGTATCCTACAATATTAATGAATATTAATGAATTGATTTATCAGTTAAAATAGTTTTGCGTGCCATATACAGATTTTTCTATATATAAAATCATATCATCTACAAGTACAAATAATTTGACTTCCTTCTTTCCTACAAGTTTGTCTTTTATTACTTTCCATTATCTATATTTTTTCTGGCTAAAATATATAGTCTATGTTCAGTTGATGTAATGTATTATTTTTCTTGATTTGTGTATGTAAAATATCCTTGCATCTCTAGGATGAAACCAACCTGTTAATGGTTAGTGATCTTTCTGATATTTTATTGGATTATTCTTGCTAATATTTCATTGAGAATTTTTGCATATATGTGTCTAAGTGTTACTTTGGTAATAGGCTAATATCTTATAGAATGAATTTGGAAAGCTGCTCTCCTTTTCAAATCTATTAGTTTGAGGAGAATAACCATTAAATTTATCGGTTAAGTCATCTGCTCAAGGGCTTTTCTTTTTGTGACACTTTTTATCCGTAATTCAATGTCATTAATTGTTATGGGTCTATTCAGTCTTTATATGTTTTCATTGTTCAAATATAGTGGGCTATATATGTTCAGAAATCTGTCCATTTCTCCTAGGTTTTCATTTTGTTAGCATATACTTATTCATAATAACCTACAATGATCCTTTGAATTCCCGTACTATCAGTTATAATGTCTCCTTTTTCATTCTATGCCTTTGGTTCTTGTCTCTTCTAGGAAACTTGTGGTAAAAGTTTTGTTCATTTTGTCTTATCTTTCAAATAATTTGGTTTAATTTGTTTTTTTCCCTACTTTAGTCTCTATTGCATTTATTTTTCCACTCATCATTGTTATATTTTTATTATTTTTGGGTTTAGTTCTTATGATTTACAATTAGGTTGTTTATTTGAAATCTTTCTTTTTTTAATGTAAGAACTTAAAGTTATGAGCTTTCCTCTTAGTAACTCTTTTAATGTATCTTAAAAGGTTTGGTATGTTGTGTATCCATTTTCATATGTTTGGATGATTTTACTAATTTCTTTCTGACTTCTTAGAATACCCACTTTTTGTCCAAAAGTGTATTGTTTACATGTAATTTATAATTCATTAAAAATGGTGCTAACTTCTTTCTCCCTTTATTCAATTGTGATCTGTAAAATGCAGGCTATAATGTAATTTTTTATTTGCTAAGACTAGTTAATAGTGTAATAAATGGTCTGCTCCAGAGAATTTTCCATTCAGTGATGAAAAGAAATGTGTATTCTGCAACTGTTGGATGGGATGTTCTGTAAACATTATCTATTAAATCTATACTACAGTTTAAATCTGATGTTTGTTTGCTGGTCTTTTTTTCTGGATTATCCTTACACTAATAAAAGTAGGGTGTTTTGAAATCCCTTACTATTATTGTATTGAAGACTCACTCTCTCTTCAGGTATCATAGTGGGGCTGTGAGATTAGCTATACATAGATATATAGTCATTATATCTTATTGTTCAATTAATCCCTTGATTATTATACAGTGATCTTCTTTGTCTCTTCTTAAATATTTTGTCTTAAGGTCTATATTTTAAGATATAATTGTAGCTATATTGGCTTGTTTAGTTTTCTACTTTCTTGGAATATCGTTTTCTGTTCTTTCATTTTCAGTCTCTGCGACTTTTCACTTTTAAAGTGAGTTTATTATAAGTAGTACATTGTTGTGTCTTATTTATATTTTTTATTAAGATAGTCTATGTCTCTTTTAGCATATAAAGCAGGGTTTATATGAAAAGGGGAAACATAGACTTCTCCTGGGAGGCAAAAGGGGGCCTTCGCTGGTATCCTGGTATCCCAAGAAGTGAGGGCATTCTGCCTTTTTACATGTCCTAGGCTTCTTTTGCTCTCCTTCTTCCTTCTCCCTTATCTCTCTGCTTCCTTCGCCCAGATGACTTTACAATATATTTTTCCCTAACCAGACTTGATCTGATCCAACTTCTAAAAAGGAACTCCAAAATTGCTTGCCCTACCTTTCAGGCCTCCCTCTTTCAGCTCCAAGCAGCAAGAGTGACCTTTGCCCCTTCTCCTTACAGCAGTAAGGAGTAAGTTCCTAAAATTAAAGGGGAAAATGAAGCTGAAATTAGACAGGCAGATAGGCAAGGGTTGGATCCAGAGAATGGAGGAAATGAAATGTTAATTCCTTCAGAGCCCTTCCTCTACCCTTATCAGCCTGTGTCTCTTATTTGCAGAATTTAGTCTGTATACTCTCAAGGTTATTATTAAGAGGCAATGAATTATTGTTTTGTTGATTTTCTTTTGACTATTTTGAATATTCTTTGTTCTTGTCTTTTCATATTTATTTTTGTGTTTTGATGATTAGCTATATTAATAATGTTTGATTCTTTTTATTTCCTTTTAGTGTATCTACTACTCAAGTGTGATTTGTGTACCCACATGTTATTTTGATGGAAGTTATCTTTCCTTAACTTCTGGATGTAGAAACTCCTTAAGTATCTTTTATAAGACTGTTTGGATAGCCATAAACTCCTGGTTTGGGCTTTTTTGGAAGAAATTTATTTCTCCTCGGTCCTCCTAATTTATGAATGATAATTTTGCTGGATATATTTATCTTGGTTGGCAGCTATTTTCATTCAATTTGTAGAATATGTTATTCCATTACATACTCTTCTATAGGGTTTGTGCTGATAAATATGTTTTTAGTCTAATGGAGTTACCCTTAAATATGATTTGCTGCTTTTCTCCTACAGACATACACATTTGTTCTTTGTCTTATACTTTTCACAGTTTGACTGTAATATAACTTGGTAAAGACCTATTTTGCTCATATCTATTTTGGTGTCTAATAAGCCTCCTATACATTGGTATCCTTCTTTTCCCAAGATTATGGAAGTTTCCTGCTACTATTTCATTGAATAAGATTTCCATGCCCTTAACTTTTTAACTTCACCTTCGGATATTCTGAAATTGTGAATGTTTGTTTATTTTAAAGGTGTCTCATAGGTCTTGAAGATTCTCTTTCAGTTTTTCTTCTTTTTTTCATTTTTTCTAATTGTGTGTGAGTGTATGTGTATTTGTGTGTATGTATAAGTGTGTGTGTGTGTGTGTGTGTGTGTGTATGTGTAAGCCTGGGATATTTCATAGGAACTCTCTTCCACTTAATTCCGTCTATTGTTAAGGATTTCGACTGCACATTTTTTAATATCTTTTTTTTATTATTTTATATATATTTTATATTATATGTATATAGTATATATAAAGTGTATATATATGTATATATATATAAAGTGTATATATATATATAAATACATATATATATATATATATATATATATATATATATATATATATTTTCAGTTGTAGTTTAACACAATATCTTTGGTGCTGAGGATTGAACCCAGTTCCTCACATGTGCAAGGTAGGCACTCTACCACTGAGCTACAGCCTCAGCCCCTAGACTGTACTTTTAATATAACTTATTGAGCTCTTAATTTCTAAAATTTGTTTGGTTCGTTTTCAAAATTTCTATGTTTTGTACAATTTCTCATTTATATCTAGCATTGCCTTCCCAAATCAATTCATCTGTATTTTCTTCACTCTTATTGAGATTTTCTATAATCGTTCTTTTAAACTTTTTGTCAAGCATTTCATGAATTTTCATTTCCAGAGGTCTCTGCTATTTTAGTTGGTAATTCTCTAAGTAAGTGATTTTCTCTTGAAGATATGTCTTCAGGTGGAGGTTTGTTGTGCAATATTGACTTTGATTCTAGCCAAGCACCATAGTGTAGTCACCATATAGCTTCTATGACTGTGATTAATAGTTTTAAGCACACAGTGGTGAAGTCCAATGGATCCAGTGTCTCTCCAGGCCTTGCAAGATTGGGAACACTATCAGTTTAGGCAGGAGCAATGTAGATATCAGAGATTTTGGTTTTTTGGAATTCCCCAGCATTTCTCCAGCCTTAGCATTAATAAGATTCCTGTCATACATTGTCTATCAACAGAGATCAAGAAATTACAGCCCCAGCTGTGTTGACTTCAATAGTAGTGAACCAAGTGTGCTCCCTAGCTATTAAGGCTAAAGTGTCTATTGAGAATTTCAGTCTTACTGTTGAAGGATATTCCCAGATAAAGCCAAACTGTGAAGTTTTAAATAGATAGTGGCTTATTGAATGTGAAGATACCAATGAGTGTCAACAAAAATCAAGAACAATCAGGAAAACATGACATCAAAACATATCAAGTAAAGAATCAGTAGCTGACCATAAAAAGATACAGGTAAATTAACTGCATGACTATAAATTCCCAACAGCTATTTCTAAAAAACTTAGCAAAATTTACCAAAGTACAGAAGAGCAATTCAGAAATCTGTTAAAGAAATACAACAAAGAAATTGAATAAAAACCTAAAATGAACACAAATTCTAAACAAAAAATAAAAGAATGTAATATGAATGTAATAACTGTAATATAAAGACAATCAATAGCAGAATTGATTAAGCAGATAAATGTGTGAGATCAATGACAAACTATTTGAAAATAAAGTTGAATAAGAAAAAAGAAACTAAAGAAATGAAGAAATATTATGGAAATTATGAGAGAGAAATGAGTATGAGGCATTGGAATTCAAGAGGGGATAGAGAAAGTTAATGGGGTAAAAAGCCACATACAGGAAGGAGAAATATTATCAACCGTATTCATTACAAATGAGATTATTTCAAGACATATTGCAATCAAACTGTCAAAAATCAAAGACAAAGAGGGATCCAGAAAGTAGCAAGAAGAAGCAAACATCAAATAAAGAGCACAAATACACCTAACTGTGAAATTTCCAACAGAAAATTTACATACCAGGGGATAATGAAGTGACATGTTATCATACTGAAGATTATTTTAAAAAAATGCCAACCAAAATACTGTATTGTGGCTCGGTGGTAAAGCACTTGACTAGCATGTGTGAGGCACTGGGTTTAATCCTCAGCATCACATAAAAATATATAAATAAAATAAAGGAATTGTTCATATATAACTGAAAATTAAAAAAAAAAAAAGAAATAGAGAGGAAGATTTTCTGAAACAAACAAAAGCTGAGGGAGTTCATTATCACCAGAGCTGTCTCACAGAGGAGTTTTTTGACATGACAGAAAATTATGTTAATGAGTAACACAAAAAAATGTGAAAGTATAAACTCACTGGTAAAAATAAGTACATAGCTGGGCTGAGGTTATGGCTCAGAGGTAGAGCCCTTGCCTAGCATGTGTGAGGGACTGAATAAAGTAAATAAAGACACCATATAAAGTAAAAAAAGACTTCATGTCCACCTGTAATTTAAAAAAGTAAATATTAAAAACGTACCTATTCAAGTCGATAATATTCTAATTATGTAATGATTATAATTCACTTATATTTAATGTGAATGTTAAAAAAACAATAATTTGGTAAGAGATAAGCAATATGAAAGCATAAATTATGAGATCAAAGAAATGTGGGATGGAAGTAGAATTAATGTATAGATTTTTGTATGTGTATGTTACCTAATTAAATACTATCAGTTTAAAAGAGATTACTATAACAATTGGATGATTTTCGTAAGTTGCACGGCAACTACATAGTAGAAACCTACAATAGTATATTAAAAATTAAAGCCAGGTATTAAAACATACTAGTATTGAAAATAATTGAACCAAAGAAGAAGAAAGTAAGAGGGTTAGAAATGGGGTAAAGCTCTGCAAAACACCTAGAAAATAATTAACCAAATGACAATAATAAATCCTTATTGATTAATAATTGCCTTGAATGTAACCAGATTTTATTCTGAAGCTTAATGACTCTGATTACTGAATAAATTTAAAAGTTAGCAAAATTCAACAATATTCTGATGACTGTAAAATCTCTCATAGACTGGAAGCAAAATGATAAAAAAGATATTTTATGCAAATGGACACAAAAAGTTTGTACTTATACAAAATAGACTTTAAGTTAAAGATGACAAGAAGAGACAAAGAAGGTCATTAAATAATAATATAGAGGTCAATAAAACAAGAGGATATTACTATTGTAATTATATATGCAACCAACATCAGAGCACCTAATATATATGAAGCATATAGTAATGAAAAAAAAAACAGAGAAGAAAGCTGCAATACAGTAATAATAAGGGACTTAAACACTTCACATACAGACAGCTCATCCAGAGAGAAAATCAATAGTGTTATTTCAGATTTAAAATATACTCTAGACTTGGGCTGGGGTTGTGGCTTAGTGGTCGACCACTAGCCTAGCACATGTGAGGCCCTGAGTTCAGGCTTCAGCACCACATAAAAATAAATGAATAAAATAAAGGTAATGCATCTAATTACAACTAAAAGTTAAATATTTTAAAAAATATTTACTCTTGGTCTGGGAATGTGGCTCAGGGGTAGAGTGCTCACATAGCATGCATGAGACACTGGGTTCAATCCTCACCACCACATAAATGTAAAGATATTGTGTCCTGATAAAACTAAACAAAAATATTTAAAAAAATATTTACTCTAGACTAATTGGACCTGATGTATATTTATAAAACATTCAATACAACAGCACTGGAATATATATTCTTCTCAATGTCTTTATGCAAAGTTCTTATCATATATTAGGCCAAAAAATATGTCGTAACAAATTTTAGAAAATTGAGATCATATCAAATATATATGGTAGGGAAGTGAAAAGTAAAGACAAGCTTGCATTAATTATTTTATTTTAATTTGAATTAGTCACATAAGTTAAGAATATCAGTCTGTATATAATAAAAGTTTTTATCCATCATACAGATCTTTTAAACATTTTAGAATGACAGGATAATTGTGTATTAATTCTTCTAGGATTTGGAACAGTTAATAATATGGAGACATATAACATATTAATCATTGTTGTATTTTAATATTTTAAAATCTAACAGGTTTTGAACTTTACTTAATGTAGCACAAAAGCTGGTTTGACTGGCCAGTGAGTTCTTGTAAAGAATAAGTTATTCTGACAGTTTTTGTAACATTATCCTATGAAGAAAGGTTAAAACATTTTCAAAACACATTTGATTGGTTATTTAATAGAACACTGGTGCTGAAAGTAAACTGCATTGTGAATCAGGTCATTTCAAAGTGAAATTTTAGAAATAATTTTCACCCAGAAGAAAATATCATCTTCTTAAGTCCAAAATTATGCAATTGAATTTTAATCAGATAATATTGCATAATGATTTTTGAGAAATGAACATTTAAACGACTAGTTTTGTCTCAAAGTTCAATGTTAAATATGTATTATTTGTAGAAAAAATATGCAACAAATTATTTCAAACTACATTTACTATAGACTATATATCATAAGTAAATAAGAATATTGGAGAACCATGGTCATACTAGAAATTTTAAAATCCATTTCATAATAATCATTTTGTATATACTATGAATAGTGATTTATTATAATTAGTAAATATTTTCAAATCTTATTTAGCTTTGAATATCATCATATCAAACATTGGGAATGATATTGTGGAGATAAGAATAAGGAATATATGTGTTTGTAGATTTTCTAATCATAGATCCTATTTTATTAAGTGGCCTAAATAATTTTATATTTATGAATTATCAAAATCTCTGAGAATATTATACTCTGTTTATTAGAATATGTTTGTTCCTAGAAAATTGTAAGATTCATATGAAAAATTCTTGAACAAAATAATATTAATATCATATGATATTATTATCACATGATGTTATAGGTTGAGATATATGAAAAGCAGACTCTGAGACAGAATTATTTATTTACTTATTTATTTATTTTAAAGAATTTTAATATTTATTTTTTAGTTATCGGCAGACACAACATCTTTGTTTGTATGTGGTGCTGAGGATCGAACCCAGGCCGCACACATGCCAGGCAAGTGCACTACCACTTGAGCCACATCCCCAGCCCCTGAGACAGAATTTAGTATATGAATTAAGTATTTAGTATATGTTTATTAGTTACTAACCTTGGATCAACACATGTAGAAAGGAGGGGAAGAAAGGAAGACTGGACAAAAAGAGAAGCTGAGTTGTGATATTAACTTAGGTTTCAGCAGGCCTTTGTTGAATGCTCTAGAGTGTAAACAAAACATTTGAATAAAAGAAAGGTAACTTCATAACTTCATACTGATAATTTAATGTGGAATTTTGGATAGGAAGTTTCTTAGGAGCTGCACGCCAACACTAGAAGTTGTGAATTCATTTACCTGAAGGTGATTTTGACTCATCACAGCCTCCACCATATAGTTTTTCATGAAATAACAAAAATGGACAATATACCATACACCAATGTTTTAAAAAATTTTAAGGAAACATTTTAGTCAAGTTTCAGAGAGAGAACTGTATGTACAAAATTTCATCAGCCTACGTCCATTTATTTACTCTTATATTCCTATGTAAATATGATTTGATTCAAGTTACATATTACTAAGGAGAAAATAATAACTCTGCTCTGAGCTGGGTAATAATTGTAAATATGATATAATGGCAAGACAATGCTGATATGATAAAATCAATTCAGATATTGAATATTGTTACTTTGTTTCCATTTCTTTGTATGTTATCAACATTGCATGTACTTTTAATAATTTCATATATGTATGCATATATATAAATACATGTAAATATTAACTATTAACTTTTCTAACTAATTCTACAAGATAAATAATAATTTTCCTAAACATATTTGACCCAATAAGTAAAACAGCATTATTAATATTTAAAAGTGTGCTTATTCTCAATACACTCTTTACATCTTCATTGCTTCCTATGGCTAAAAAGTTAAAAACTTTTTTTCAGCTGTTAATAAAGAGGTTAAACAAAGAGTGCTTCATAGTACTGTCAGTAGGTGATACAGCAATCTGCAATTCTAGGTAATATAAAATTATTTTGTTTCTGTTTTCAACCTCAAGACAGAGTAAGGAAATATTGTAACTAATGCATGTATAATGCTATGATGGGGTTGTCAGTGAATAAGAAACAGTGGGTAAGTTAGACTACAACAAAAACCTCTGAAGTCCTTTTGAATGACACCCTTGTATGGGATATATCAGCGAGGTGTTCTAAGCATTCGTTATAGAACATACTTTCAGATCTTTCTATTTTGCAATGTTGTGGAAGACATCATATGTGTTATATTTTGTTTTTTTCAAGTCCCCTCCATATTTTGAATTCTGATTTCTTCATTTATTTCTACTTGAATTGTGGCCTGAAGGGAATAGCTCAGATTTCAATATTTGAGTTGTTTACTAGCTTTTATCCAACAACCTTCCATACACTGTATAATACTAACTTTGTTTCCAACAAAAAACTTTCTCTTAACTTCTTTTATAAGATAGTATCAGAGACCTTGTCACCAAAATTTCTTCAACCCCCATTGTTCTTTATTTTTGAAAATGGATTTTTTTCTTCATGAATAAACCCTTATAGTATGTGATTTCTTTGTTTTTGTCTGTCACTTACAGTAGAACTAAAAACTTAAAACAACTTTATTCTTTGTTTCTGATGCCCTGGTGTTGGATCACAGGATGAGACAGACAGATAGATAGATAGATAGATAGATAGATAGACAGACAGATAAGTAGGTAGATGAAGTTAAAAATATAGATCATGTTAGAAAGAAATTATATTATTACATGAAAAGTACAGTTCACTATCAGAAGAATTCAAATCATCTAGTAAGAAGCTTGGCTTACAGTAGTTATAGAACAATTTATAGCATAAAGAAAGAAGTATTTAAATCTTTTTGTGATTGGCTCATAAGCATTTAATTTTTTAGAGTAAAAAGCTATTTAAAATGAATTTTCTATACATTGGTTTAAAATTAAAGCTTATATTTTGTGTTTATGATTTCAGATAGTGTTTTGGGAAATCAGGATAAAGTTTTCATTACATGCCAATGGTCAATTGGTACTAGAGTATACCTCTACTGTGGCCTTCATTTTCAGGTTTACACAATAGACAAATCAATAATTGAATATTTGTGATACATAATTCCTATGTAAGCCACTGTCTTTAAATTACCTACAAGCTTATGATTTTTCTGGTCCTACGCTGTGATCTACTCATAATTTTTTTGTATGGAATGTATTTTAGCTGTTAACTCCTTTGTCTAACTGCAAACTATATGTATTTACAGGTGTTTACCTTAGGCAAATTTTCTTCTTTATTCATTTATTTTTTGTTAGGAGATTTTTAAAAGATATAAAATTATAATAGAAAAAAGTATGTCCTATACTTATGCAGGAAAAGCAATAATTATTAATCTTGTTTCATCTGTATACCTAAATGTACTTATATCCACACCTAATTTATTTTGAACTAAATGTTAAAGCATATTTTAATAAAACTTCCAAAAATGAGATGGGGTCCATAACTAAATTCAGAAAACTTTGAGGAGTCAAATATCATGAATTTATAAGGTACAAAGAGTCCCTCTCTTCCTTCAATATTTCCAATTGCAATAATATGAGGAATCCTGAGGAGAAAAAAAACATGTATAGATATAAGTTATCTTCTATGTCCTTTGACTGTCTACAGTGTTTATTCTCAGTGTAGTTGATATAATGACTAAAGTAAATTTCTTCTAAAGAACATTGTCTCAACTAATCATAAAAGTGTAAAAGAAGAAAAGTGTTTATAAACATGACAAAATCTTTTTGCTGTCTGTTTCTAACTCTCATATAACAATAATGATGTATGCATCAATTATTCCATAACAGATTATCTAATTCGTTAAGCATATAATATCCAAGTTTTTCATTATCTCTTTAGTGGTCCTTTACAAAAATACCCTTAAGATGAAAAACAATAGAATTTTCAAATTTCTAATACCTATCAGCATTTGCTGGTTCCTCAAGAGGCAGCAGGTATACCCAGAAGGCAATAGGGATTTGAAAACCTAATCTGAATAAGGTAGCAAAAATTGGAGTCTTGTGTCAACCAAGAGTTGACCAAGTAAACCAATCATACTACTCCATATAAGTAAAAAAAAAAAAAAAAGGCCCTATCTCTAATTTTCTTAATATGTACAGTTAAATTAAGGAGACTGCTAGTGATATAAGTAACCACCCAGAACAAAATATTAATCACTTCTTGAATAAGATAACACTATTAAAATATTCACAATATTTCTAATTTTGTTTACTTAAAATGAATGTATTAAATAAAAATAACCATTCATATAAGCAGGTAAGAAAAACGTAAATAATAACAACATCAAATAACAAGAGAAGCAGATCCACTGGAGCTCCAGGTAATGCAGGTTTCAGATATAATTGTCTAACTTAACTTGGTTAGAGACAAAGCAAGTTAACACTTTTAACCAAGAATCTAAAGACAACAAAATAATGGAAATTTTATAATGGAGAAATTTATCAACTCATATTAAGAAATTACTGTGTGGAAGCTGGGTACAGTGGCACATGTCTGTAATTCCAGTGATTCTGGAGCCTGAAGCAGGAGGATCATAAGTTTGAGGCCAGTCTCAGCAGCTCAGCCAGTCCCTCAGCAACTTAGTGAGATCCTGCCTCAAAAATAAATACATGCATAAATAAATAGGACTGGAATGTTACTCATTTGAAACTGGGTTGCAAAAATTAATGAATATATTTTTAAAAATTAATATATATATTAAAATAGTTTAGCAAGGACGAATAATGGGAGGCCAGTATACAAAAATCTATCGACCAAGGGTAAATGTAGAGAATAAAATTTTCAATTATAACACTTAAAATAATATTTTCTTCAAATATATGTAAAGATTAACTTACAATATATAAAAATACATAAACTACCCAAGCATAAAGTAATTGGAAGATTTCTACACAGAAAGTTACAAAATGTTAATAGAGAAATTCATTTAGCTCCATATAAATAGAATAGATACAACATTAATTGATTTGAAGCCCAATGTTTAAATATGTAAGCTTTCTCAAATTTATCTACAGACTCAATACAATCTGAAAAAACACTTCTGTCTTTTATAGAAAATGACAAGCTTGTTTTAAAATGTTTATGGATAAGTTCAGGATGGAAAATTGGCTCAAGTCATTCTTGAAGTAAAAGAACAGGTGAAAGATGGTAACTTACTAGATATGAATGCTCACTTAAAATTACAGTAATTATGACAGTGTGATTTGGCATTCACTTAACAATAGAAAAATATAACAAATAGAATTGTATCCAGAAACAAAGGCACATGCATACACATTTATTTCAATATGTGGATGGCATGGAGGTTAAATAGGAAAATGTAAGCCTTTGTGATAAAATCAGGTGGGTTTAACCACATATTTTAGGAAGGAAAATAAAACTAGACCCAACTCACACCATTGGCACACACACATGCAGTTCAAGTGTAGTATTAACTGTCCATACAAAAAAAATAATGAATCTAATAATATTAGTACAAATAATGTCTTCATAAATTTATCAAACTTTAATCTAGAAAGGGAAACTGCCCAATCTTTTCCTCTTAGGGCCAAGAGAACAGATCTATCTTTGAATTCATCCGAATCACTTGTTTTCCACTGTTCAATTTACATTTAGCTCCCTCTCCTCCATTGAAGCTGATATTGTAATCCATGCATAATTCTACCTTCTCATCCTCCACAATAGCCTCACTCACTCATATTGTATTTCTAATAATGTTTTGTTTTACACAAATTCCTAAGTTGACATCAATATCTACATGAGTATCACATATGACAGTCTGGGATCACATTCTTTAATTGCTCTTCTCTGAAGATAATAACTTACATTCACTGTAGCCCTATTCTCTTCTGTTAAAAAATTAAATTGTTTTCATCTGTAACTCAAACTTTAAACCACAGCGTCTAGTGATACTTCACTTCCACTATACTCAGTCCACCATGAGCTCGCAATGTTCTGATTTTCTGAGTCTCTGGCATCCCTCCTATTTCATGCCTATCCATTCATTAGCTAGTTTACTAACCTTGGAGAAATAGTTGTTTATTTGCATTGCTCCTGATCCCAGGTGCTTTGAAATAAGAGAACCTTTAGAAAACAAATCCATATTAATTTAGCCATGATTTTGATACCATTTGTTAATTATTTTAAAGAAGTTATCTCAACCCTCCCAGAAAATTTTCTTTCTTTCTTTTTTTAAAAAATTTATTTAGCTAGAAGATCTCACTGAGTTGCTTATGGCCTTGCTAAGTGGCTGAGATTGGCCCTGAACTCATGATCCCCTGGGCTACAGGGATTATGGCACCCAGCTCTTTTTTTTAAAAAATCAAAATTCGACTAAATTTGCTCCCCATGTTAATACCTTACTGAAAACAAGGAAACTATTCTGTGTGAGCTCTGCCAATATTCTTCCTCAAAATAAGTTCATGCACCTTTTCAATCATTCTTCTCTCAATTCTCTATAGATCTTTTTTTTCTCTCCCTTATTTTCTCATCTCTTTTCCTAGAATCTCTGAATGTGTACATGTGTATGTATCTCTCACGTTTTCTGCCTCTGTTTTTAAGACTATACTATTTAGCTCAGTTATTTTCAAATCTTTTTCAAAAACAATGATAATGACCCTTTTTTCCTTTTAATTATTTGTTCTAATTAGTTATACATTACCTCAGAATGCATTTCTACTCATTGTATAGAAATTGAACACATTTTTTTCACTTCTCTGGTTGTGTACAACACAGTTACACCATGTATGTCTTCATACATGTACATAAAATGTCCATCTCATTTCACCATCTTTCCCACCCCCCATTGCCTCTCCCCTCACTTCATCTCTGAATGTGTACATGTGTATGTATCTCTCATGTAAACATAAAGTTCCAATATAAAGTTCCTCCATTCTTCTCTTACCCCTGAATTATGGATCAACATCCACATATCAGAGAAAACATTTGGCTTTTGTTTTTTGTGGGGGGATTGGCTTATTTATCTTAGAATGATATTCTCCAACTCCATCCACTTATCTGCCATAATTTCTTTCATCTTTAAAGCTGAGTAATATTTCATTGTATATATATATATACCATAGTTTCTTTATCCATTCATCTACTGAAGGGCATTTAGGTTGATTCCACAGTTTAGCTATTTTTAATTGTGCTGCTATAAACATTGATGTGGCTGTGTCAAGGTATTATGCTTATTTTATTCCTTTGTGTATAGACCAAGGAGTGGTATAGCTGGGTCAAGTAGTGGTTTGATTCCAAGTTTTCTGAGGAATCTCTATACTACTTTCAATAGTGGTTGCACCAATTTGCAGTCCCACCAACAATGTATGAGTGTGCTTTTTCCGCCACATCCTCACCAATACTTATTGTTGTTATATTCTTGATAGCTGCCATTTTGACTGGAGGGAGATGAAATCTTAGAGTAGTTTTAATCTGTATCTCTCTAATTGCTAGAGGTGTTGAACATTTTTTCATGTATTTATCGATCAATTGTATATCTTTTTAAAAAATATTTATTCTTAAGCTTTAGGTGGACACAATATCTTTATTTTACATTTATGTTGTGCTGAGGATCAAACCCGATGCATTGTGCATGCTAGGCGAGCACTCAACCCCTGAGCCACAACCCAGCCCCTCAATTGTATATCTTATTCTATAAAGTATGTGTTCAGTTCCTTAGCCCATTTATTGATTGGATCATTTTGTTTTAGGTGTAGAGTTTTTTTGAGTTCTTTATATATCCTGGAAATTAATGCTCTATCTGAGGTGCATGCAGTAAAGATTTTCTCCCATTCCCTAGACTCTCTTCACATTATTGATTGTTTCCTTTGCTGAGAAGAACCTTATAGTTTGAATCCATCCCATTTATTGATTTTTGATTTTATTCCTTGCACTTTAGAAGTCTTGTTAAGGAAGTTCATTCTTAAGCCAACATATTGAAAATTAGGTCCTACTTTTACTTCTATTAGGTGTAGGGTCTCTGGTCTAATTTCTAGGTCCTTGATACACTTTGGGTTGAGTTTTGTGAAAGGTGAGAGCTAGGGGAGTTTAATTTTATTTTGCTGCATTTGGATTTCTAGTTTTCCCACTACTATTTGTTGAAGAGTCTACCTTTTCTGCAATGTATGTTCTTGGCTCCTTTGTCTAGTATGGTATAGCAGCATTTATGTGGGATTGTCTCTGTGCCTTCTATTCTGTACCATTGGTCTGCTGTCTATTTTGGTGCCAAAACTATGCTGTTTTTATTACCATAGCTCTGTAGGAGTTTAAGGTCTGGTATTGTAATACCTCCTGCTTCACTCTTCTTGCTAAGATTGCTTTCACACTTCTGGGTCTCTTATTTTTGCAAATTAACTCATGATTCTTTTTTTCTATTTCTATGAGGAATGTCATTGGTATTTTTATTGGAATTGCATTAAATCTGTATAATGCTTTTGGTAATATAATCAATTTGACAATATTAATTCTGCCTATCCAAGAACATGGGAGATCTTGCCATTTTCTATGGTCTTATTTAATTTCTTTCTTTAGTGTTCTGTAGTTTTCATTGTAGAGGACTTTCACCTCTTTTGTTCACTTGATTGCTGGATATTTTGCTTGTTTTTTTGAGGCTATTGTGCATGAAGTACTTTTCCTAATTTCTCTTTCAGAGGTTTCATCACTGATGTATAGAAATGCATTTGATTTATGGGTGTTGATTTTATATGCTGCTACTTTGTTGAATTAATTTATTAGTTGTGGAATTTTTCTGGTGGAAGTTTTGGATTCTCCAAGTATAGAATCATGTCATTGGCAAATAGTGATAATTTGAGTTCTTTTTTTCCTGTTCATATCACTTTAATTTCTTTTTGATAATTACCCTTTTATTTTTTCAAATGAAAATAAATTTGAAAACCTGGCCAAAGTTCTTTGGAATACCTACAATTTCAATTTATTTTTCTGTTTTTATCTTTACTTAAAAAATGGTGAATATTCTTTATTTATAAACCTCTTCCCTATGCACTCTCTTCTTAACCTCCTGGAATAAAATAGTCACATAATTATCAAATCCCTCAGCCTCTTTGCTTTCTGTGCATCCTGATTATCTTTCAGCAGCATTTAGTTACCATGCACTTTGTTTAATATTTTTCTCTCCCCAATTTTTTTACTGTTTTCTAGCTCCATTAACAGTTTGTTGCCTGTTGATTATATTCTCCAATATTTTGTACCTTCCTTCTTTTTTCTTTTATGCTTCATTTTATTCTATACACATTTGACTTCCTTTCACATGTGTTTATCATCTGCATCTCCAGGACACTTCGTAATTATTACTTCAGTACTTCAATGAAACCAATATTGATAGTCATCAATATTTACTTCTTTCTCTTTATTTGCACTTTTGAACTTAGTATTCCCTCCTTGTATTTATATTAGCTATTTACTTGTCTATGTATGTCTTCTTCTCCAAAATATAAATGATTTGGAAGAAATTACTGAGACAAATTTAATGTCTGTTAGTGTATCACATTCCAGCCCTATATTATCTAATTGCGATACCATAGGAAATTGTGGACACTATCAGGTTTCCTCCCTACATTTTACTACATTAATTCTAAGCATCACACTTTCATGTACACTGACTAAATGGTGAAGTATGTGGGGGGGGGAGGTAGGGACAGATAGATCATTCAATCAGGTTTTATGTATCTTTCCAAGTGGCTCACTGGCTGAAACTTAGTAGTACTATCTGTATGAGACAAAAGAACAAGAATTCTGTTGGTTTTATTAAACACTGATTCATTATTAGAACTTTGTCCAAGGATTTGTTTCACATCACTGTGGTTTTTTATTTTAAGTTTTTGATTCATAAAAAAACATCAACCATATGTGTTAAATAGTTATCCACAATAAAAATGAAGTTTGCAAATTTTCTTGATATTTTCTCAACAAGTCCAAACAATGAAATGTACTATCTCTCTTTTTAAATATTATATGTAATTTCTCTTATTCCTACTTATAGAATGCTCAAATGGAGTTAGAAAGGCAAATCTAAGTTAATTTTTAAGTTTTATTATTTTTTTTGGCCTTTACTTATCTCATTTTATCTTCACATGAAGGCCACAACACAATGCCCAATTTTACATTTGGTCCTAATGGAGAATAAGGGGATCTAATTAAACATTTCCCTACATTAATATGCAGCTCCTCTTGATATTTTCCATTTCATTCTCTGGCCTTTAAAAAATAACTGCCCCACCAGTAGTATAAAAACACAGTTTAAAATCAATTATTCAGAATTAGCAGTAAGTAGTTGGGGACGCCTCATCTATGTCCTTTACTCAACCCACACTGATTTGCTCATAACTGACAAAATGTAAAACTGCACTTCTCTTAGGCAAGTTTACTGCTCAGTATTCCTTTACCTTCTGCAATGTTCAGTAGATTATATGGATTTTATGGATTTTTATATACACTCACCATAGACTAAATTGTTTTGAAGGAAACATGTTATATTACTTACTGGCAATAATAAAATAATAATAATACTAATAATAATAATAATAGTAATAATGATTCTGCTTTAAATAAACAAGCTGAAAAGGAGAAGTTGATTTATTTTTTACTTCAGAGTTTTTTGTTTAGGGTTATTTTCATAACCCTATAAAATAGGGTTATGAAATAAAATATAAAACATTGCTATGATATTTAACCACTAAACTATCATAAAATCTTTGTTTTAACAGATATGTAATAGAAAAATTGAGGTATTTAGTGATGAAACAGCTATCATAAAACTATTTTCATAGTTTTTTTTTTTGTTTTCTGTCCTATGGAATGTGAGCGTTAACTTGCCACATGAAATTCAACAACATATACATCTAGTAGATATTGCCACCCATCCACCATTACCAACCTGTTTTGAAATTGGAAAATAATTAAAAGGCTGTTTGTTGGATACATGATGTTGACTATAAGAGAAGTATCTGGAGTCCATGACTTGTCATATCCTCCATGTATGATTGCTTGGAATACCTACAATCCTCTATGGTGAATAACCCTTCACTAAATAATAAGGAAACCATCCTGGGTAAAATTAGCTTATAGGAATCAAATCACTTCATCATTAAAGTTGTCTTCTGCACAGCACACCTAAGATAAATATCATGTTTTATATAAATATTTTCTGCATCTTTAAGCTTTATTAAGAATAAATAGGAAAGAAAATTATGAAACACAAACAATTACCAACAGCATATTGAATGCCCAAGGAGATGAAGAAAAATATTCAAGATATTCAAAATAAAATATTCAAAATATTCAAAATATTTCAAATGAATTAAATAGAATTTTAAATTGTATAACCCTGCAAAGATGTAGATGTCTGTTTGACCACAGGCATTGCTATGATATTTAACCACTAAACTATCATAAAATCTTTGCTTTAACAGATATGTAATATAAAAGTTGAGGTATTTAGTGATGAAACAGATATCATAGTTATTAGGGAAAATTATGCATTTTTGCCTCAATGTAGTCCATAACCAAGAAATTTATTCAAATCTATTAAGTGTTCTACATGAATAATCATCTTATATGCATGTTCAGTGTCTATTTTCTAAGATACAGTTTCATAAATAACCCAGATTACATATATGAAAAAATAACCCTATGCTTCACAACATCAATGTTTTCTGAAATATCTACAATCTACTTACAGATCATTTTATATCATGATTATTACCTTTTGTTTAAATGGATGTATCAAAAGATTCTAAAATATATTTTTCAAGATTCAAAGTATGGCATTATCCTATTTCAAGGCCTTGAAAAACAGATAATTTTTTTTCTTTGTTTTATAAAATTGTAACATATCTTCCTCAGTTTTCATCTTTCTGATTCACAAGCCTTAAGCCTAAGTGTATATGTATTTCTCTACAAGCCTTCCATTATTTAGTTTCCGTTTTCCAATCCCTTTCTAGTTGTATCTAGAAACTCTTCTAGTGCTCCATAATAAAATGCCTGTCAAAGAGAGATACATTTCTAAGAAGTAACTGCCAAACACTCCATCAAGGGACAATTATTTTTTTATCAACTACTTATTTTAACTCTTGACAGTGTGCATAATAATGATTATTTTAGATGAAATTTAACCATGACCAGTGACATGAATAGTTATTAGCTATTCAAGATGTGTAATCATGATTACTTACCTGGTATATACAGGTAAAAAAGTAGAAAGAAGACACTGACTCATAGATAAATATAATCTTATTTAGTGAATTTATGAGAAAAATATACTTAAGAACAATTGTCAAAATTAATGTTTAAATTCCAAATATCATGGAATCATTTTCCTAGTAGGAAGTATAAAATCCCAATGATTTAAAAAAAAATGACACTAACTTATCAATCTCTGTAGAGAATAGGTAAAGCTACATAAAGTTACAAACTTTAAATTTATAGCATTTGAAGTATTGAATTTATACTTCATTCATAATGAAAGACAAGTGAAATACAAAGAGCATTTAGAAAACCAAATATAATATTAACAGAGAAAAGAAGAGCTGAGTTTGAACTGTGAGCCTTTTACTACTTACTTGGTTGTTAATTTGCTCCATGACCTTCAGTCAGTAACCTCATTGTGTCTCAGAGGATATAATAATCTTGACCTGCTTCACAGGGGCGTGCTGTACCTTAATTGATGTGTGTTAAGCTCCTGGAGGTACTTTAATGAAAGCCATTATTGAAATGCAATTATTAACATTTGGGATAATGAAGTTAACTTAGATGGTTTAGCCAAGCCTGGTATGAAGATAGTTTCTAAGTTCAAGAGCACAAAAGTTCACTGTTGCAAAACTTAAAAAAAAAAAAAAGCCTAAAAAAGCAAAAATAGAAAATGAAACCATAAGTGGCTTATTTGCTGACTTTAGCAGCATCAGGGCCTGCAGTTTATTGCTTTGTCTCTGATCAAGTGCATTGCAATCAATGCGAATTACTACAGAGATGCTAGGAGATAATTTTGCAAAAATGTCAAAAATGCAAAGTTTGGGATAGGTGGATGGACTAGAAATGACTATTGATTTTCTAAAGGTTGGTAAATTACTACAATACCACCTTTCTTAAGGTAGACAGCAAATCTTGCATTTTAAGCAATATCAACTCTAATTTTAAATTTCAAGAAAGGCTTAGTGTATTACATGCATTAGTTTCATCCATGAAAAATTTAGAAGTCATGTGCTTACTTAGTAGAAACTAACTGTGAAATTCCCAATAGAGCTCATCCTTCTGTCCAATAGTTCTTACCTGTCTATACATTGTAGCAGGCTTGTATTTATGTACAGAGAGTAAGATCAGAATAGAAATGTGTGAAATTAACTCCTTATTCTCAAGAATAAACAGAAACAAACAAAAAAGAATTTTCTGAAAATGACCTCAATAATGACTGCTCGATTTTAAGTAATGTCACACAAGTATTGATCTTCTCTCACTACTGCTATTTTAAAAATTATGTGCATTGCATTTAAAAATAAGAATGACACCTAGAACACAGGGGTATAGAAACTGAAAATTCAAGACTTAGAGGAAGCACATCCAATTATATCTTAATTACAGTCACTCCTTGGAAAGTCACAGTGCTTATAAATTTACATACTAAAAACATTTAGTTAGTGTTCACTTTTATCTTTATTTATATTCACTAAAATTTCCAGAAAAAATGTAGACACAGCAGCAAAGAACCCATGAATTCATGTCATATGTGTCACATTTTCTTTATATTCATGAAAGAATTTGTAACTTTTTATTTTATATTTTATATGACATTAACATGGAGAATATTCTTTAAATCCCTTTATTTTTCCTGAGTCTAATTATTTCAAACTTATCAAATTAGACTATTTTGAATATCTTATACTTTAATATTTATAATGTATCTGAATAATATATGAAACTGGGTTCTTCAAATTTGTATGCCTTTATATAATTAATGGAATTAAATTAGATCTTTGTGCAACTTATTTTTTTCACATAATATTTTGTTCTTCATGTTTTGAAAACAAACTTGTCCCACTTATTTTAACATGTTTAATAGCATTCAGTTGTACTCATATAACATAATAGTATTATATACACTTCCCCTTATGGACTTGTAGATTGATTTTAATATTTTTTACTATATGCACAATACTCTTATAATTAAGTCAATATAAATTTGTATATATATTCCATAAACACTTCATGTGAAAATGTATGTGTGTGGTTTTGTGTATTAATTTTCTGGGGTTTCCGTAAAGGAATACCAAAGACTAGGAGACTTAAACTACAGAAATTTATTTTCTCACACTTCTACATGATAAAACTTCAAGATCTAGGTGTTGACAGGTTTTTCTTCTGAGACTTTTTCCCTTAGCTTACAGATGTTCACTTCTTTTGCTATTTATTCATACGACATTTCTTCTGTGTGCAAACATCCCTAATGTCTCTTTGTATCTTCAGATTTTCTCTTCCTATAAGGATGCCAGTCATATTGGATTAAGGCCCACTTAGTTGACTTTATCTAAACTTAATTGTCATCTTAAAATTTCTGAGAATACAATCACATTCTTAGGTATGGAGGTTAGGACTTCAATGTATGATTTTTTGGGGAGAAAAATTCTTCAAAAATATCATATATATAAGGGAAATCAATAAAAACTCAATTTATTTTTATATGATTCATTATGAACAGATTTTTAAATTTGAATATAATTTCTACAAATGAAAACATAAATAAAATGAGTTTATAAACATACCATTACTATAGTACGTTGAACTTCTGTGAGCTCAGAGTAGAGTACCCTAGATATAATCAATACATTTCATATCACAGATGTTCCATTATTAAAACATTCAACTCTTTAGAAGAAAATAAAAATTGTAGTAGTTTTATTAAATTCAACAAGGATCAGCCTTTTAGTTTGATTGGATGACTGAGATTGCATTTGGTAAAATTATTTGATTAGTGAGTAATCATCATTATTAGATTAGAGGGAATTAAATTACAATTACTAAAAATTACCAGTAATTATAATACAGCTTAATTTCAAAGCTAAACTCATCTTCCAAAGAAAAACATTAAATCCATGTGCTTAAAAATATGCCTGTATATCTATTAATGTGATGCATAATAATGGCTTTGGTCATTTGAAAGCTAAAAGTATGTAATTGAACAATTATTACAGCCACACTGCCTGAAGGCACTATTTGTCAAGAGAGTTATATGATGGCCAATTATATCCACTCAACCTTGAAGGATAATTTTATCTTCTGATGGGAACAAATTACCATTGCATTTCTTTCCTTCCTCCCCCAATGTTTAACTATTGGCTTTTACAATTTAAATTTTCTAAAATCAACACATTTTAAGTACCAGACTTGCTTTGATTTAAATAAAGCTAGTATACACATTTATTAGAATAGTTCATGTAAATGTTCAAAAGAAATTAAAACAAAATCAATGCCCTCAAGAGCATAGACACAATCCAAGTATATGAGTAACATTTAATTTACTAAAATAGCTGTCAAAAGATCCTACCTAGCCTTGAATGCACTTTTTTCTTAATCAGAGACATGGTGACTTTAACACAGTCTGATTTTCTAGTTCTCTGGAGTTTATAAGTAGCAAACCAGGAAGAAAGGGAAAAGAATTGCTAAAGGCAGTTATAATGGCAGCAGAAGTAGTAACAGCTCAAAATGTGACTTCCAAAGTATTTACAAACTCTGTTCTTTCATGGATAATACAATAAGTTATACTCTTAATGTCTATCTGGAGTTATCAAGAAATAATTAAATTACCTTTGATGTCCTTTTTTGAATACTGGGATTCAAATAGATATTAGAAAGGTTTTTAGATGACAAGACCTTTTTTAATAATTTTGTTATCTTCAAATTTAGTTACCGCCCTCAGTGAAGTCAACCTAAGTAAACATCATTCTACATACATGTGAAATAAGATAGGATTTAATATTCCAGAATAAATAGTGTTTTCTTGTGATATTGTTGTCATATTTTCTTGTATTGGTGTTTTATTTTTAAAATGAGTTTAGAATTACAAATATTTGATTTGATTATTTAATTTTTAACTCATAAATATTTTAGGTGCATTTGAGCCTGTTAACTTGACTTTGAGATTTGGAACAATATTTCAAAAGCATCTGGAAATAAAATATTTTTAACAGATATATATTAGGGATTTCTTATTTGTATTATTTTGGCCCTGTTAATGCTATGAGTGAAAATTAGGGGCACAAATTTCTTCTTTGGCCTGTTAATTAATGGCTGAGAAGCAATGAATTTTTTTTTGAAAAAGAAAGCAATCTTATACAACCAGAGATATGAAAAATTGTGCTCTATATATGTAATAAGAATTGTAATGCGTTCTGCTGTCATATATAAAAAATACTTTTAAAAAGGGACACCAGTAAGAGTTGATTGGGAAACATGAAAATAAATCCATAAACTCCCCCAAATAATTCCACCAATCAGACACTATAAATTATAAATAGCTCAAAGCAAATAATAATAATACAATAATACTGTATAATACTATATTACTAGTTCTGCATGTTTGATAGAGATTTAATGCCCCATATTAAGAAAACACAAGTATAGACAAATACCAAACTGAGAAATGTTAAATTTTATGATTCTGTATTTCATAAGAGCATGTTGCCTATCGTTCCTCCATGGCTATTGACCTAAGCACTGATCTAGAATGGGGAATAATGGATGAGTAGTAAATCAACTAGCCCATTACCTTAACCAAGCAAATAAGACTTAGATATAAATGAGCATTACACCAGAGGAGATAGAGAAATGGCCAGTGATTATCCACTGCAGCTGCCATGTGAGGGCCCTGGGATTCCAGAACTGAACCAGGGTTTGACTGTAGAAGAAAACAAAGAAGAAAAGAGAAAGAGACAAGAAGACAAAAAAGGGGAAGACCCAGAGCAGAGTTAGCCCCTGATCACCTGGGAGGTTGATGGTTATAGATACTGTCTACTTTGCTGTGCAAAGCACGTGCATCACAGGTTTGGAGCCCACCAAAACTTCCCACATAGGTCCCCCAGAGGCCAAAAGAACCACCAAGCTCCAGAGGTGACCGAGGTACCCGCCTTGTATACTTCCCACATAGAAAGAGCTTCTTCAATGTTTTGAATAACCAATAAAAAAAAAAAGAAAGAGCTTCTTCAAATGTTCTGTGCACATTACTCTGATATATCAAGAACTCTTAAAAAAACAGAGGTCTCTCTGCATAGCATTGGCATTCATAGCCAAATGCATTTGTTTATTGGCTGGGAGATGTTTCTATCACTACATTCATTTAACCTTTCTCCAGGAAGAGTTGCCAACAAGAGGAAGAAGATGGGCTCACAGGACTCAAGGACCAGGGCCAACCTGACTAAATTGAAACTGTACCAAATTGTAGTTTCACAAGCCTGGACAAAGAGAGCCACTCTTGTTAGGTCGGTTTGAGGTGGCTAAGGGAATAAAGCACCAGGCAACCCTAATAGGCAAAAGAACAACCAATCAGGTGCTGACAGACAAGCAGTGATAACCACCTATCAATCAGCAGCATCTCTTGACTGATGCTGGAAAGACAAGGAGCTCAGCAAGATCCCCCAACCAACCCCAGAAGGACAAGGGACCCTAAAAACCCCCCTTTCCTGTCCCAAGTCCTCCCTTTCCTGTCCCAAGTCCTCCCTTTCCTGTCCCAAGCCTTCTCTTCCTGCCCTAAGCCCAATAAAATTCCAATCCTGCTGAGCCTGGGTGCAATCCCCCTACCTACTCTGTTGGATTAGAAGGTCTTGCCCTGGAGAGAATCTCAACAAAGACTTGTTCAGCAGGAAAAAAAAAGAAAAAAAAAAACAGTCTTTTCAACAATTCTGATTTAATTTAAGCTAAAAATTTTTTAAAAAGACAAATTCCCCACTGAGAATTAATTCATAGAATTTTCTATTATTAAATATAAATTTCAACCCTGAATTTCTTATGAGTCTTAATCCCATGGGATCTGCATATTTTTGGAAATAATATCAGACTGTGATTAAAACAATAAGTGAGAATCTATCTGAATTTCTTTGATTGGAGGTGGATATACTTTGTCTTTCGGCATCAGTATGTGCTTTATTCAAAATTCTTCAATCTGTTTTCTGTCCATCTGAATCATTTCTCTTTATCACACTTTACCAATTTATTTGAGCTTGTCACTAAAATTTTTATATACCCTTTCTGTTAACACTCTTGGTTCTACTCTCCTTGACCCTTTGTCCTTTTTCTTCACTCAACTACACTTTGGATTCCCATGTGAATCTACCAATGAAGGATAAACTATTTTAGAAACTTTTTTGCATCCTAGCATAGCAGGTTAATTCTACATAATCTTTTCTGAAGGCTTGAAAGAGATTATGATTTTTACATTTTTTGAGTAACTAATGGCAAATAAAACATTCAATAGATATAGATGGGGAAAATCCTGGACTGTGAATCAGAAGTCCTGATTACTTACATATTACTATGACCAAATCTTTTATTTCTAAACATTAGATATTTTGAATGCAAGTTGGAATTTGAAGATGGGACACTTTAAACTCAAACTATTATGAATATTACTATGGACTTCTACATCTTTCTATGTTACTCATTCAGTTTTCATTAATCACTTGCTATCATTGAACATATATAAAGTCTAAATAATAAATTAGCATTCATTGTAAAATTACCAGTGTAATAATCCAGGTAAATGCTTAGAAATAAATGTTGTCTCCCAAATATCATTCTACTTTAAGGATTTAATAGTACATTTAAATGTTAACTTCATTCTTAAAAAAGTCAGTGCTATACAGCATTCAATATTTTTTAATCCAGGTACATTGTGGAAAATGGTAAATATTGAGTAAATAAATGCCTCTAGGAACACTTGAGAAAAACTAATGGGAGCATTCTGAGACTAATTCCTTAAACTTTTTACAGTTTAATTCTTGCAACCAATCTAAGCAATTGCATTTATGCTACTGCCAATATTTCACAAACTTTAAATTAGAAGTTTAGAACTGGGCAACGTTACTATGAAGTTATTCAACCAAAAAATATACACAATTGTCTTTGTGATAAAAGGGTATAACTCTAAAAAAAGATAATGAGCAGGATTTTTAAATATTTTTTTAGTTGTAGATGGACACAATGACTTTATTTTATTTATTTATTTTCTATGTGGTGCTGAGGATTGAACCCAGCACCTCGCGCTTGCTAGACCAGTGCTGTACTGCTGAGCCAGAACCCCAGCCTCACTGAGCAGAAAATCTGGAGGTTATAAATAGTCAAAAATAATCTTGGATGTCTTTATGCAACTCTCTTTTTTTGTTACTTTTTTACCACCTAATTAAAATGGTCACTCAGGGAAATGTCAGATATAACTTGTTATCACTTATCATTAAAAAAGGTAACCACTGCTTTCTAAATAAAACATTGCCACCTTAGTTTTCTAGAGAAGTCAAAGATATACAGGCAAAAATTATAATAAAATTTAAACTTCTTTCTTACCTGCCTTTTGATTAAATTTAATATTGACTGAGCTACTGTTGGTGAATGCCAGAATATTTTGGGAGACACAGAACTAAGGCAGTCCTGGTTCATACCCTAGAATTGTTACAGAATCATTTGCTAAATGAGTTGTGTTTATTTGTTTCCTTGTTTGTTTGAGATGGGGTTTTGCTATGTTGCCTAGACCAACCTCAAACTTGCAATTGTCCTGTATCATCATTGCAAGTAACTGAAATTACAGGAATATACAACAGTACCTATCTCACATTGTCTTTTTATGTTTTTATTAGTACATTATAGTTATACAGAATATCAGGATTCATTTTTACATAATCATACAAAGATTGAATGCAATTTGCTTTCATTTTCTTTTGACTACAAGACATAGTTAAGAAATTCCAAGGAATTTTATTTTACTGACTAAATTATTGTAAAATCTTTCTATAAGGATATTATCACTATCAACTAGGACACTATTAGATCAATAAATTTTTACCAAATAAATTAATAATCAGGTATATTCAATTCAAAAACAATGTATTCACCTTCATATTTTCAAAAGCATGTTAAAATATTCTGCTTCATCTTATGATACTAACAAGATATAATAATTTCATTAAGTCTAAAATCTGTAATTTAATAATATTAGGAAATTTCAAACTACCTTAACTAGTTTTCTAGATGTCAAAGCAATATATGATAACTAAATTTTGATTTATTCAAAGAACTGAATTAGTAGAATAATTGATTGGTTAAAAACATAATCTCCAGGTGGACTTGTTTTTTATTATGTGTCATTTATTACTTCTGTGAGTTTAAGCAAGTTATTAATCTTCTCTATGACTTAATGGTATTATAAGCAAAGTGGGATCATACTACATACTATCTTCAATGGTGATTGCTTTGTTTAAAGTGGATTATAAAAATGTGTCCTTCCAACTATAAGTGGGTATCAGGACCTCGAGTTATTTGTGCATTTTGGTTGACTCGAGAACCAGAAAAAATAGAAAATAGACGTGGGTAAATGGATATCACAGGTCTGTGGAACCTGAGAATTTAGAAATATTCAACATGAGACATATAATTAATTATTTTGGCTTTCAAACTACAGCTAATACTTGATCAATCTATAGATTGGAAGAACCTAAATAAATAGTTCCCAATGGTCTCAAGGCATTAAGGACGTAAGAATTGGTGTTTAGAGAGACCACAGGGGCAGCAAATTGCATGGAATAATTTTAGACAGAATGAAACTATGAAAAGGAAATAATAAATTAGTATAGTGCACCTTAAGTGTTTTACTGAAATCCATTTTGTTCATATATTTTTGAGAAACTTCAAGAGGCTGGGCAAATAATTTCACAGAATAAATATGCTAGTAAGGAATAAGATAAATTCCCCCAATTCATGTATGTCCTGCAATCATTCAGGGTCCTAAATTTCAGAGTGAATACACAAGACATGTGAGAGAAATCAAAAAGGGATCATACATTTTGGACTATGGGTCATTCATTATAAAGCTGGGTGTGGTGGTGCAGTACTACAATCCCAGCAGCCCAGGAGGCTGAGAATGGAGGTTGGCTGCTGAGAGCCACGGCCGAGTCTGTATGGTCCCTGGCAATTTGCCAACAGTATTGATTGACAGGCGAGGCATTACTATCCGCCTCTGCTGCTACTTTTGAGTTCTCGCACTATTTTGGAGTTCTTTGGGGATTTCTGGGGATTCCCCGAGAGTTCCCATTGGTTGGGGAAGTGCAGGAGGAGGGATTTCCGGGAGAGATATTTCCGGCTGGGGGTTCCTGGATGAGCCTCCTGGCATTCGGGAGAATTCCCCAGGAGCATGTGTGAGGTTTCTTCTTGCAGTTCAAAAATAAAGTTTGTTCCTGCTTTAGTGGCTTGTGATTTGTGCCCAGCCAGACTGCAGCATTTGGTGGCCCGTGCGGGGAACGTCTGAAGCTTCGGGGTAAGTGAAATTGCTTGCCCCTAAGGTAAGGCAAGAGAATGGGTGACCATTTTAAAAAACAATGTGTTCTTGTTTTGATTTGTTTTGTGTTTGTTTCAAGCTGACTATCTCTAGAATTTTCTCAGGCGGACTGGAAAAAATGGTTGGCTCAAGGTTTGAAGTTGTTTGCCCCTGAGGAAGAGATAGAAATAGACCACAAATGCACATGTCAAGAAAATAGGAAAATTGATACAACGATTTTTTGTTCCGTTTTTGTTTCATTCTGTTTCGGTTTTGTTTTGTGTTATCTTATTGGGTTGTGTTATCTTTATAACAGATTAGAAATTAGTAAAAAACAAACTGAAAGAGTGTTAAGTAAATTGTTAGAGGTTCAGACCATGAAGAAAGACATCTTAGATCAAGCAAAAGAAAAGGTCTCTCAAGCTAGTCAGACAGAGGAAGAAAATTTAAAGGAAGAAAGCTTAGAGGAGAAACAGCTATTAGGGAAAAAGCTACAACAGGAGGCTGCTACTAACACCATTCTATCACCAGAGGGTGTAATTCAACCAACAGCTCCACCTATGGAGTTTGCTGAGTGGCCCTCAACCCCCGTAGTTGATAGATGGGATCCTGAGACAGGACCTCAAAGATTAGCATGCCCTGTACTTGAGCAGGCAGGAGGGCAGCGAATTCACCATGCTTTAGATTTCAAAACAGTGAAGCAGTTAAAGGAGGCTGTAACAACCTATGGTCCTCAAGCACCCTTCACTGTAAGCATGGTCAAATCCATTACCAACTTGGACATGATGCCAGCAAATTGGGCTAGTATGTATAAACCTGTGCTAAATGGAGGACAATATTTGTTATGGAAGGTTGCCAGTGAGGAATTTTGCAGGGAGACAGCTAGGCGAAATGCAGCAGCCGGTTACCCTCAAAGAAATCTAGATATGTTGTTAGGAAAAGGACCTTATGAAGGTCAATGGCAACAAATTGAATATGATCCTGGCGTATACGCACAAATTGCTGTAGATGCGGTTAGGGCATGGAAAACTTTACAGGGGCCTGGAGATTTACAAGGTCAATTATCTAAGGTAATACAAGGAACTAATGAACCTTACGCTGTATTTGTAGATAGGCTTATTCAAGCAGCTTCCAGAATTTTGGGGGATACAGAACAAGCAATGCCATTTATAAAACAACTGGCTTATGACCAAGCAAATCGTTGCTGCAGAGAGGTCATTAGACCATGGAGACATGAAGATTTAAACACATATATTAAATTATGTAGAGAAATTAATGAACAAGGACAAGTCTTGGCAGCAGTACAACAGGTTTTAGATGCCAGGCCAAAAACATGCTACAATTGTGAACAAACAGGACATTTTAAAAGGAGTTGCCCCATAGGAGGAGGGTTTTAACAAAGCTAGGTATCAAAGGAATAGAATACCAGGTATTTGCCCACGATGCCATAGAGGGAGACATTGGGCTAATTAATTCCATTCTCAAACCACCATAGAGGGTACTCCGTTATCAAAAAATGGACAAGGACCAGGTGTTTACCCACGATATCGTGGAGAAAGGTATCGGGCTCCATTGCCAAAAAACAGACAGGGGGGCCCAATGCTCCAGGACCCATGACCACAAATGTACGGGCACTGGAGGAACTCAGAAACACAATGGAGGAACCCAGCAACACCATCAGGGTAGTGCCCAGGAAACATTATCCATCAGATCTCTCGTCAGACAAACCAGAAGGGGCGCAGGGTTGGACATCTGCGCCTCCACCAGAGCAGTACTAACTCCAGAGATGGGAGTTCAAATCATTCCCACAGGAGTAAAAGGACCTCTTCCCAAAGGAACAGTAGGCTTATTGTTAGGACGCAGTTCTTCTACACTAAAAGGACTTATGATGAGTCCCAGGGTAATTGATCCCGATTATGAAGGTGAAATAAAAATTATAGCTAGTTCTCCAAAGGGTATATCCGTAATTTCACCAGGAGATAGAATAGCACAGTTATTAATAATACCCAGCCTACATGATAAATTTTCCAGTAGTAGTATAAAAAGAGGTTCCAAGGGATTAGGCTCCACAGGTGTAGATTGGGCTATGCTGTCTTTGTATTTAGATTCTCGCCCATGCTAAAACTAAATATTCAAGGACATGAGTTTAATGGGCTACTGGATACAGGTGTAGACCTTAGTATCATATCTCGTCAAGAATGGCCAAAACATTGGCCGTTACAACAAGCCGCTCAAACACTTCGAGACCTAGGAGTGGCAACTAATCCCCATAGAAGTGCAATGGTATTAGATTGGAAGGATCCTGAAGGATGTGAAGGAACTATACAGCCATATGTATTGGATCATCTTCCTATAAATTTATGGGGACGAGACGTCCTATTTCAATTAGGTTTGACATTAACAAATAACATCAATCCAAATGTGCCCACCATTAGGGCTAGACAAGGTTTCAGGAAAGAAAAAAAGATTAGGAGAACAAGGTATAGCAGCACCAATTTAAATAGATCAAGGAATAAATAGACATGGACTGGGTTTTCAGAAGGGGTCACTGAGGCAATAAAAATTACTTGAAAATCAGATAGACCAGTATGGGTTCCTCAGTGGCCCCTGAGTAAAGAAAAGATACAAGCAGCCCATGACCTGGTCAAACAACAATTAGCGGAGGGACATATACAACCTTCTGTATCTCCCTATAATACTCCCATTTTTGTCATCAAAAAGAAATCTGGTAAATGGAGATTATTGCAAGATTTAAGAGCCATTAATAATGATATGGTTATTATGGGACCTGCTCAATCGGGGATTCCTCAATTGTCTGCTTTGCCAAAAACCTGGTACATTTTAGCTATAGATATTAAAGATTGGTTTTTTTCAATTCCAATTCATCCTGAGGATAGTCCACGTTTTGCATTTACTATCCCTGCACTGAATCATGAAGGTCCTGATCAGAGATATGAATGGAAAGTACTCCCTCAAGGGATGGCTAACAGCCCAACTATGTGTCAAATTTATGTTAACAAAGCAATCCAGCCACTTAGAAGTCAAAATCCTGAACTACAAATATTTCACTATATGGATGATGTATTGTTAGCACACAAAGATAAAAACACATTGCTAGAATGTTATGCCACACTTACAAAATTATTAAAAAATTATAATCTAGAGATAGCAATAGATAAAGTACAATTAAATTTTCCAATTAATTATTTAGGAGTTCTATTATCCTCAACCATGGTCCATCCACCAAAAATTCAAATACGAGTAGACCAACTCAAATCACTTAATGACTTTCAAAAGTTATTAGGAGACATAAATTGGATAAGGCCTTATCTAGGCATACACACAGGAGAGTTGGGACCTTTATTTGATATCCTAAAAGGTCCATCAGATCCAAATTCACCCTGAATGTTAACGCCTGAAGCAAGAAAGGCATTAAAAATCATTGAAACATATATGGAAAATATGCATTTGGATAGAATTGATATAACTTTGCCTTTATTATTTATTGTAATACCAAATAAAAATATTCCTACAGGAGTATTTTGGCAAGAAGGTCCATTATTGTGGATACATTTATCTTAATCTCCTAACACTATTCTTACTAGGTATCCTGAGGCTGTAGGACAAATAATACTCAAAGGAATAAAAGCAGCAAGGGGAGTGTTTGGGATTTCTCCCAATAAAATTATTACTCCATATACTATGGGTCAAATTGATGAGTTAGCTAATGAGTTAAATACTTGGGCAATAATCATGTGTAAATCTAATGTTTCATTTGATAATCACTTACCATCTAATCCTTTGTTGTCTTTTTGGTCTAAGCATCCTGTAGTTTTTCCAAAAATGACAAGAAAAACACCTATCATGAATGCTCCAAATATATTCACTGATGGGTCAAATAATGGTACAGCAGCAGTAGTTACCCCTGATCAAACTTTTACATATTTAGTACCCAAACAATCAGCTCAAAAGGTAGAGCTTAATGCAGTTTTACAAGCTTTTGTGATGTTTAAAGATTCTGTATTGAATTTATTTTTCGATAGTCAGTATATAGTTAATGCTATAGTATCCCTTGAAGATGCTGGTAGGATTTCCCTTCCTCTACTGTTTTCTCTTTGCTTTCCACTATACAAAGTCTAATCTGGGACAGAAAAGATCCATTCTTTATAGGACATATCAGGGCACATACAGGATTGCCTGGAGCCCTTAGTTTGGGCAATGATTTAGCAGATAAAACTACCCATGACATACATATTTTCTCTACACTAGAAGAAGGTACAAATTTGCATAAAAGATTCCATATCAATGCTAATACTTTACAAAAGCATTTTAAAGTAACATAGTTGAAAGAGCTCATCAAACTATTAAAATGTACTTATTAAAGTAAAAAGAGGGAATTGGAAAGGGGTATATATCCCCCAAAGATAAACTTAAAAGAACCCTTTTTACTCTAAACTTTTTAAATTTGGATTCATCAGGGCTTAGTGCTTCTGAAAGGCATATGTGTCCAAAAAATGTACATAAGCCTAAGGTACTTTGGAAGGATATTCTAACAGGACAATGGAAAGGTCCTGACCCAGTGATTGTCTGGAATTGGGGGTCTGTTTGTATGTTTCCACAGGGAGTACAACAGCCGATTTGGATTCTAGAGAAACTAACCAAAGCGAATTCTACAGACCAAAAAAAAAAAAAAAAAAAAAAAGAAAAGTGATTTGACTCAAATCCATAACAGCTGATATCCAGAGCTCCAGTTTGACTATTCTTACATCTGTGACAGTGATTAACCAGGATGCTTTTTTCAATACTTATTTTGTTATTGCCTTTTCCCACATCATAAAGTTCTATTTTATTTCTGAGCTCATACAGACCTAGGTTAATGTTTTTCTGATCAGTTTTATTTTTTGACTGTGGAGTTTTTAAACATTGCAATGGAGATTTCACCTAGGTAAAGCTACAAGGCCTTTACTATTGTCTTATGTGTTGTATGTTATGTGTGCTCACTTCTGTTTTGTGTTGTATGTATGTGCCTATGTCCATATATCATATATGAGGAGTGCTTGTGAATAAACGGATCCGAATTTTTTTATTCAAGTGATTTTAATGGTTTAATTTAGATTGGGTAAACAGCTGTTGAAAATTGTTTTAATATGTGAACAAATAAGGAGGTTAACAGATCTGTTTGTTTACTTTCACCTTTCCTTTTCATTATATTTAATAATTATGTTCAGGATAATGTAAATTGTTCAAAAAATTGTTTTCTTAGTGCCTGTTGGAATGTTACATAAATTTTTTTTAGCATCATTGCCAGAATTCCTATTTTCATCCCAGTGCCGGTGAAGACAAAGATAAAACCAAACTACAGCTTCTATGATAGCTGTCACAGTAAACTGTATAAACTGATGCATCAATGAATATAACTCAACAAGTAATGCTCAATCAAGGAGTCGATTTACTTTGGGAGGAAATGGACATATTGACAGATTCCTCTGCTTTGAAGTGCTTGCAGAACTTGCCTGGGCTATGTATCACTTGTATGCATTGTGAACTATCTGTTGGTGCAATGAATTGTGGTAATGCTAGAGTATTTTTGCTGATGGTGTCACCGGTGGTACAATTTTTCAAAGCAGCCCTCAATTGGCTTAGTGTCATAGCATTTTTGCATCCTCCTCCCTTCTACTAGTGATGGTCTAAAATTTGGGGGCCAACAGAGGTGAGGCAAAGAACCTCACCCCCCCACTGGCACCAAGGCCAAGTTTGGGGGCCAACAGAGGTGAGGCAAAGAACCTCACCCCCCCCCACACTGGTGCAAAGGCCTATCCACAAGTATGGCTGTATGCTGGACCGGTAGTCAGTGACGGGTATGATCCAATTGCAGTGGTACCAACCTAAGACAGGAGGCTGACGCCTAGAGGTCAGTTCATCGGATGACGGGTAAGGACCATATGTTGAATTGGACTACCTAACAGGCACGGTCCCTAAGCCACATTGCTTGTTGTTTAATTAAACAGAAGGGGGGAGATACTGAGAGCCACGGCCAAGTCTGTATGGCCCCTGGCATTTTGCCAACAGTATTAATTGACAGGTGAGGCATTACTATCCACCTCTGCCACTACTTTTGAGTTCTCGCACTATTTTGGAGTTCTTTGGGGATTTCCGGGGATTCCCCGAGAGTTCCCATTGGTTGGGGAAGTGCAGGAGGAGGAATTTCCGGGAGAGATATTTCCGGCTGGGGTTCCTGGACGAGCCTCCTGGCATTCGGGAGAATTCCCCAGGAGCCTGTGTGAGGTTTCTTCTTGCAGTTCAAAAATAAAGTTTGTTCCTGCTTCAGTGGCTCATGATTTGTGCCCAGCCAGACTGTGGCAGGTGGCAAATTCAAAGCCAGACACAGAAAATTATTAAGGCTTTAATCAACTTAGAAAAACCCTGTCTCAAAAAAAATTTTAAAGGGATGAGGATGTGGCTTGTTCGTTAAGTGCCCTTGGGCCTTGGTTCAATCAGTGGTGCCAAAAATAAATAAATAAATAAATAAATAAATAAATAAATAAATAAATAAATAACTTTAAAAAGATAAAACTTTTTTGTAAATAACTGCCTGTCCTGCCTGTGAAAACAAATTTCAACATTTTAAATGAATACAAAAATTTCTGACTCTCACAAATATAAAGTTAAAAGTTCATTTTTAACAAATAATTGCTATACATGAGAAGAAAGCAATAATACTGTGAGTCATAATTAGGAGAAAACTTGGTAGAAATAGACCCAGAAATGACAGACACTGCACTTAGAAGACAACATTTTTAAGATAGACATTTCAGGTATAATTGATATGCACTAATGTTTAAGGGAAAAGTATCTTAGTGAGGAAGAAAATAGAATACGTAAGTAACCATGTGGAATTTGTATAAATGGAGACAAAAATCATAAAAGATATGCAAATGATATTGAGTTAGATTGACACTACAGAAAGAAATTTCATTTGATCACATAGCAATAGAGCCTAATAAAAGGAAGCACAGAAAGAAAAATACTGAAATAATGAAAGGAAACTTAGTGACTATGAAACAATCTAAAATGGTCTAGTATGCCTGCAATTGGACCATCAGAAGGAAAAGAGAGATAAAAGGAGATAAAGGCAATATTTGTAGAACAATATATGAGTTTGATAAAAATTATAAAATGTGGCTCAAAGAACATCTATAAAAGTAAACAGCATGGATACAAAGACAACAGTATGAAGGCACATCAAATTGGAATGGCTAAAATAAATTATAAGGATAACCAACTCATTAAATACAGAGAAAAGAAACATTGGGTACACTATGTCTAAACAGTATTAGACATCTTGTCAGAAATTTTATAAGCCAGACAAAATTGAATAGTAGCTGAAAAAGACTAAAAAGTCAAAAACATGAAAACATATAATGGTAAAGTCAGTGTAAATTAATTTGAGAAAGTATGAAAACTGAATTTTTTGAATAATAAGTTCAGAGACATGTGTTAATATTTTTAAAAATATGTAGAAGTAAATAATTAGTATAACAAAGGACTGGAAATTGGAAACAACAGCATAGCTAGTAAGCTAATAATAGGTATAAATATGAATATTAAAATATTTGATTAATCAAAAATAAGGCAGGGAGAAAGAGATAAGAGATATAACAGAAAGTAAGTAGGGTTGAAACTACTGTATCCATAGGTATAGTACATACACAACTATATTCCAATTAAAAGGTTGAAAATCACTGATTGGATAAGGAAAAAGCAACAAACGTAAAACGCTATTCTAAAAAAAGCTATTTTAAATGTAAAGGAAATGTAAGTTAAAAGCAAAATGTTTTAAAAACATATTCTAAAAAATCACTAATCATAAATTGGAATAGCTACTCTAATAATCAGATAACATAAATTTTAGAGCAAAATTTTTACCACAAATAAAGGAAGATATTTCATAATGATAAAGGAAACATTTCATCACTAAGTCATGAATATTCTAAAAGTTACATCAGTAACATGGCAGAATAGCAGGTTCCTAGACCTACAATTCCAGGGAACTTACCTGTGGATTCTATGAGATTTGAGAAGGAAAACAATATTAAATGGGATCCATTGTCTAGTATGTCTTGGGCAAAAGCTCAGAAATCTCTGCATGCTTTTCTTTTGTTATATTTCTTTTTTACCTCCTATTTTTAATATTACCAAGACACAAAAACCTCTTTTCATTTTTTTTTACTTGTTCAGTGATTTTCAGGACCAAAATCAATCCCAGCAACAGGAGTGATACTGTTCTATGATCTTGCTGGAAGTTCTAGACTGCAACAGACTGACAATAGGACACTTGATACAGATGGTTAACATCTACATAGGCCTGAACACACTAAAATAGCGTGGTACAATTTTACATGTCAAGATCTTGCATCAGGATTTTTTTCTGGGACTTCATACCACTTTCTCTGAACAGGAGAATGTCAAGGTGAGATAACCACTATTTTAACCCCACCTGTGGCTACCAGTACATGCACACCCATAGTAGTTGTCAGAATTCATCACATGAGATTCTTAGAGCTATCCATCTGCCCCAAAGAAGAATGAAGCACCAGTCTCAGTTGCAGGCATTCAGCTCCTGGGACCTTCAGAGCTTCCCCAAACATCCCAGAGAAGGCCTGGGCAAAAAAAAAAAAAAAAAAAAAAAAAATGTCTGGTTAGCACGAGGAACCCATTTCCCAAAGAATAGAAAGCTGCTCTCTGAGCAGCAGGTAAATATCTGGCAACAAGGCTGCAGTCACTCTGGTCATTGCCTCAAACCCATTAGGAACATTTAGGCACCTGGAAAGGCCATTGAAACACTGAAATTGTACATTGTGAAGAGGCACAAAAGTCTTTTATGACTTCATTTGAAGATGAACACTGAACTGCACAGTTTACAACCAAATGTTCAACTGAAAGTCAGTGTGTTTGCTACCTACATGCCAAGACATTCTCAGAAATTACTCAGTTGAGCTCTAAGTGTCTATCATGCCTCCCAATATCTGGCTAAATCCAAAGTTGGAACACTCAGTGAGAAATCCCTATATCTCAAATATGTCAGTGAGGAGTCATTTTTTACTCTTTAATGTTATCCTTTCTTATTTAACCAGTGTTGCTTTATATAATGATCTTATAGATTTCTCCCCCAGACTATTTAACATTGAATGGCTTAATCTAAATTTATGGCATTTTTTTCTTTAATGTCACACTGTATTAAGTAGATGTATTTGTTCTACTGTTTTCATCTCTATATTTCTTATAATTGGTCCTTGTGTTTTTTCTATTCTTATTTTTCGCTATTCCATCTGTCTTCCCACTCCATTCTCATTTTTGATCATGTAATTTATTTTGTTTTCATTTTCAAGGAGCTGAGGATCTAACCTAGTTGTACTCAGTCAATGAGTTACTTCTATAGCCCCTTTTTTGAATTTGTTTTGAGACATGGTCTCTATGGACTTCCAAATCACACTTTGGACTTGTGATTCTCCTGCCTCAGCCTCATGAATACCTTGGCTTACAGGCATGGAACACTATGCTCAACATTCTTTAAAAAGTATTATAATCTGGGCTGGGGTTGTGGCTCTATTGTAGAGTGCTTGCCTAGCATATGAGGTGCTGGGATTGATCCTTAGCACCACATAAAAATAAACAAAATAAATGTATTGTATCCATCTACAACTAAAAATATTTTTTAAAAATTATAATCTGTCCATTGGATTTATTCATTCCATATTTTTCTTCTTTCTCATTTGTATACTCCCTCCCCTTATCTCCTCACCACTATTTTTTGCTATTACCTATCCCCTTGCCTAACTCCAACTTCTTGTTTTCTTTGGTTTTGTTATTTTTAAATGGTTTTGGATTTTATTTTATTCCTTCTTTTTTCTTATTTTTGATAATGTATTAATTACATTTATTCATTGAATCTTCTCTTTTGTATACTAACACTCTCACACTTTCTTTTTTCCTTTATTAACTTGTGCACACATGTTCTGGTGATGGGACCCAGAGGCACTTTACCACTGAACTACATTCCCAGTCCTTTTTATTTTATTTTACTTTGAGACAGGGTCTCACAAAGTTGCTGACACTGGCCTCGAACTTGAAATTCTCCTTACTCCCAATTCCCTGTGATTATAGGTGTGTGCCACCATACCTGAATCTATTAACTTTTTATTCTTCTGCCTCTCTTCTCTCCATCTTCCTATTTCTCATTTCTTCTTCCTTTTGTGCCTCTTTATAGTAGGATGGAGATGACTATAAACTTGAAAACAACAAAAAACATGTCTGAGGGAGTACTGATTAATAATTAGGACAACCACTTTGGAAATTAGTATAGAGATTCCTCAAAAGACTAGGAAAGGAAAGGACATATGACTCAACCATCATATAAAAAAAGTGCTAAAAGCAAATGTTGGTGAGTAGCATTTTTTAAAATTTGTTCTTAATATTTATACATGACAGTAGAATGCATTTTGACACAACATACCATAAGTGGACTATGACTTCTCATTCTTCTGATTGTACTTGATATGGAATTACACTGTTCATATATGCATATGGAGTCATATTGTCTAATTCATTCTACTACCCTTCCTAATTCTATACCCCTCCCCTCCCTTTAGCTGTTTAATCCAAAGTAATTGTATTCTTCCCTAGTCCCTGCCATTGTGAATTAGCATATGCATATCAGAGAAATCATTCAACATACAATAGTGATACAGGAATATCAATGTTTAAAGCAGCTCAATTCAAAATGGTCAGATGGATAAAGAAAATGTGGTATTTTTGCACACTGGACTTTTACACAGCTGTATAGAAAGAAATTACATAATTTTCTGGTAAATGGATGGAACTGCGAACATGATGTTAGTGAAATAAACCATACTCAGAAAATCAAGTTTCAAGTGTTTTTTCTCATATCCAGAAGCCAGAGCAAACTATGGGGAAAAATGGGAGATCCCATGGAAATTGAAGGGGCATCAGTGGAGTAGAGCAAGGATATAGAGGAGGCAGGATCAGGAATGGGAAAGGGGATAAACTGTGAAATGAAACTGAACAAATTCAGCTATGTGCATAGATTAATATACTGAAGTGAATTTCACCTTTATGTATACCTATCAATCATCAATTTGGGAGGTGTATTGGGGATTCAACTCATGGGTGCTCTACCACTGAGCCACCTCCCCAGCCCTATTTTGTATTTTACTTTGAGTCAGGGTCTCACTGAGTTGCTTAGGGCCTCATCATTGCTGAAGCTTTGAACTCATGATCCTCCTGCCTCCTGAGCTGCTAGTATTACAGGTGTGCATCACTGCACCTGGCTCAATCATCAGTTTTTAAAGAAGACCTGTATATTAATAGAAGGAAGTGTAGAGTAGACGAAGTGTAACAGGGGAAGTAGAATGGTGGGACAGAGGGAAGGGGAATGGGAGGAAAAGAGGAAATATTGGGGACTGAAGTGGTGAAACAAATGCTGCATGAATATATGTGTATATCAACATGCACCCTACTATAATGTTTAACTGGAATGCACTTATGAAAATATTTTTAAAATAGAATGCACAAAGAGGGCAAAAATTAATATCAAGCAACTTTCTAAATGATACTGCTTTATTGGAAAAATACTAAAATGCAATTGAATTAATTGATCATTTACCTAACATATATACATATCTCATTATAATATTTCATCAGATTTTTTCTTAAACCTAAATATTGTCAACATTGTAAAATTCCAAAATAATAATGTAAATGTTGGGCTGGGGATGTGGCTCAAGCGGTAGCACGCTCGCCTGGCATGCGTGCGGCCCGGGTTCGATCCTCAGCACCACATACAAACAAAGATGTTGTGCCTGCCAAAAAACTAAAAAAATAAATATTAAAAAAAATAATGTAAATGTTGGATACTTATGGAATTTTTAGGATAAGATTACACATTAAAAATTTCTCTCACCTAAAATTAAAATTTTGCAACTTATATGGAAAAATTTATGAACATTAGTAACTGTAAATTTATCTCCATTTTCTTCATTACTAAATGATAGACCTTCCCAGCCCATGGAACTATAAAGAAGGCAATAGCCTTCTTGGTTCAAAAATGCATGTTCTTCTCAAGCCAATTTGTATAGACATTTTTCTAAACGGATATCTCTGTGTGTATGTGTCTTTTAATTCCTAATATTTCCGTACTTGTTTTGAATAAAAAATATTTGAATGATCCTGTGTCCCACATAAGTCTTTTAAAGCTGGCTTATTGAGTTGAGCAAAGAGAGAAGAAGATCTGTCTATGATATACTCTAAGTTCTCAAGGCATAATTTAACAAACAGTTGATATTTTAGATATGGGTTTGGTGATACAGATGTGATTACCAATCTTTTTGATCAATAAAACAAGTATTTATTTTTATTTATTTAGCATATTTCTTTATGCTAGCCATTCAAAGATAAATATTAGATATAAAATTTTAACAATTTAGCATGGTTTCTGCCTTTATGGGTCTAATTGCAGGTTATAATTATTTTGGAGGTACTTTGTCTTGAATAAATTTCATAGTTTTTTTTTTTCGTTAGAACAGGCCAATATGTTTAAGGTTAAACATTTTTTAACTAGATTACTTAATCATATCTCTCACATTTGGAATTGATACTGGCATACTAGGCAACAAGTTAAATGATAAACACACTTGTATGTTTAAATGCTTATTTCAATGTTCATTTTAAGTTTGAGATCTTTTTAATGTTCTTACTAGTGCAGTATAGTTATAAATACTAGTAGAGTTCATTTTGACATAATCACTATACATGAAATATCATTTGCTATTTTTTATTTCACACTATTTCTTTCACTTTCCCTCTCTTCCTCCCTCCCCTTATTCTCCTTCCTCTATGCTACCTGTCTTTATTCTATTTATTTATTATTTTTAATTGATGCTTTGTAGATATACTAAAAAATGGAGTTGACTGTGGAATATTCATATATATATATATATATATATATATATATATATATATAATATGATGCTAATTTAAGTTATGCTAAGTGAAATAATCACAACTTAGAAAGTAAAGGATTGAATATTTTGTAAGTGGAAGCTAGACAAAAATACGGAAAAGAAAGGGGGTAATTCCATAAAAATAGAAAGAAGATCAATGAGATTTATAAATGATGACAAAATTTCCTTATCTCCTCTCTTGTCCTTGATATAAAAAATTTACAAAAATAAAATGTATAAATATCAATTGAATTTTTTTTCTAGGAAATATTTTAATTCAGGTTTCTCTTAGAATAGTTTCACAAACAAGGTACATGAAAGTGAAGACTATATCTGTGAGTGAGCACTTACTTCAATGAGTTTATTGTAAAGAATATAAATTTGATATTATATAAATATATTGATAATATAAGATAATGTATAGGGTGGTCAATCATATATGATATATGACTGATATATCATATATATCATGATTTGTTGAGAGCCACAGCCGAAGGGGCCCCAGCAAACTTTCAGACTGCCAGCTGATGATTGGCTCACAGCAGCCCCAGCAACATCTAGCTGATTGGCTCCTCTGTGGTGATGCTCATTGGAGATGCTCATTGAGCTGTTTCCCTGCCCTTTCAGACTACCAGCTGATGATTGGCTCACAGCGGCCCCAGCAACATCTAGCTGATTGGCTCCTCTGTGGAGATGCTCATTGGGCTGTTTGCCTGCCCTTTCAGGCCACGGAGCTGCTCATTGGAGGACTTTTTTGGCTCCACCCACACGACCCAGCCAATTGGCCTCAAGAGCAGGAGGATTGTTGGAGGTGGAGAGGCTGGTGGTTGAGGGAGTGGCTTGTGGGAAGCCGGTGGTGGCAGTTGAGCTCTGAGGGTTTTCTCCTGAGGAGCTGTTTTGTTTGGCGTGTGTGGTTCTAAAAATAAAGTTAGTTTCTTTTGACAAGTGGCTCCTGAATTGTGCCCAGCCAGACTGCGGCAATGATTGATATCTATCTATATCTATCTATCTATATCTATCTATCTATATATATATATATATATATATATATATATATACACACATATATAATTATAAAAAATGATTCCTATGTGAAAGACTGAAATTTTCTACTTTATGGTTAATCTTTATCATCACATATTAGCAAGTGTCTGGCCAAAGAAGAAAAAAATGTATTCAGTTAAAAAGAATGTGTGCTTACACATACAATCAGAAGAAAAGTAAGATATTGTAAATTAGAACTTTAAAATATTTTTCATTATAATGTAATAATTACAATCTTAGTAGCCAACTGCTGAGATGCTACAGAAGATAATGTTCAAGAGGCAAAGCGAAGGGGAATTTTAGAAAGAACCTTAGAACTCTATAACATTCCCTTTTCCTAGTTTAAAAATAATTTATTTTACATGCTTATCAATATGTTTTTCCCAAAGTAGACAAATACTATTAAAAAAAGAGAAAATTAGTGAAGGGAAATGTTATTAAAAATATGGAATCCCAGGAGGATTTAAAAGCAGGAGAATCTAGGGCACTCAAAACATCCTGTTACAGAAGCCATTTCTAACTCATAGCATTTCAGGATTATGTAAAGCAGTTTTTAAAATTTTCCCAGATAAGAAGAGATAAAGAATTATAACTAGAACAGTCTCTCCACAATGAGGCAATCCTGAAAGGTATTATTTCTATCATCTTCAAAAAATTCTTGTGCTACCCTTTCATATCTCCCCAGATGAAATGGTTAAACATAAATGCAATGTCAAATTAAAAAAATAGGCAATTGTTCAAGTTCCACACTCTACCTGCAGGAAATGATTACTAAAGACATTCCCACAAACCAATTCTGATGACAATATTCACTTGGATAGCACCTCCATTAAACTCAGTGCTAAGGGGAGAATGCAAACCACTTTTTTAAATAAGCAAAGCTAGTATGAACTGGAACACTGCCTTTTAGGATGTGAATTAAGCCAAAATGAATTGGACCCTTCCAAGAGGACAACTTCAAAAACCATGTCACTTTCATTACTGATTATTTTTGCAATGCAAAATTCCATAAAAATGGACAACTGTAAAAAGGCACTGTTATTTCCATTTGACCAGAGAATAGATCGTACAACTTTGAATAGTAACAAAAATACCTATAAAATCAGGTGTTTAAAGCAGTTTTCATTCAGGCTATATTTTTCAATGTAGCCATATACGAAAGTATATTTACTGTTTCCTTTTTCAAGAAAATAGAGCTGACATTTTCTATGTTGACGGAAAATTTTAGACAAAGTTTATTTAGTACAAAATGGAAGATCAAAGATTTGAATCTACTCAGGCATGTGGAATATTAACTGTACATAGTAAAATGTTATAATGCAGTCACCAAGTCATTTGGAATTTATGATCACTTGAATATACTTGGTTAAAATTTGTCTTTTCTTTTTATTTTCAGAAACATCAAGTGTGGACACAAAAAGGGCTTCCCATTATTATGAGTAATGAACAAAATTCTGTAAAATGAGAAGTAACATTTTTTTGTATTTACGTACATATACAAATATATATGTATATTATTGCAGTTTATTATTATATGCCAGTGTGCATCAGCGAAGCAGTCTTTTTAATTTTTTATTTTAATTAGTTATACATAAGAATAGAATGCACTTATATACTTTGATATATCATACATAGATGGGATATAATTTCTCATTTTTCTGAATATCACATTGGTCATGCAGTCACATGCCTACATAAAGTAATAATTTCTGTTTCATTCTACTATCTTACTTATCCCCACATCTCCTGCATTCCCCTCCTTTCACTTCCCTCTACTTAATCTAAGTAATGCTATTCTTATTTTTTTGCATTACAATTCTTAATACACATATATATCACAATTTTGTATCTCTGTTTGTATATAAATAAGTATGTTGACACCCAATTCAAGTTTTCATACATGTACTTTGTATAGTGATGTCCATCACATTTCACCATCCTTGCTAATCCCCTGATCCCTTACTTTCCCTCCTATCCCTCTTCCCTATCTAGAATTCATCTATTCCTCTCATGTTCTCCCTACCAATCCCAATATGAGTCAACCTCCTTATATCAGAGAAAACATTCGGTATTTGTTTTTTGGGGGATTGGCTAACTTCACTTAGCATTATCTTCTCCAACGCCATCAATTTACCTGAAAATGCCATGGTTTTGTTCTTTTTTTATTTCTGAGTAAAATTCCATTGTGTATATATGCCACATTTTTAATCCATTCATCCACTGAAGGACATCTAGGTTGGCTCCATAGTTTAGCTATTGTAAATTGTGCTGCTTTAAACATTGATGTGGCTATGACCCTGTAGTATGGTGTATTTAAGTCCTTTGGGTATAGTCCAAGGAGAAGAATAGCTGGATCAAATGGTGGTTCCATTCCCAGTTTTCCAAGGAATCTCCATACTGCTTTCCATATTGGCTTCACCAATTTCCAGTCCCACCAGCAATGTATGAGTATACATTTTTCCCCACATCCTTGCCAATACTTACTGTTGTTTGTCTTCATAATGGCTGCCATTCTGACTGGAGTGAGATGATATCTTAAGAGTGGTTTTGATTTGCATCTCTCTGATTGCTAGAGACAATGAGCATTTTTCATATATTTATTGATTGATCATATATCCTTTTTTGAGAAGTGTCTGTTCAGGTCCTTGGCCCATTTGTTGATTGGGTTATTTGTTTTTTCAGTGTTTAGCTTTTTGAGTTCTTTATATACCCTAGAGATTAGTGCTCTATCTGATGTGTGAGGGTGATATTTGGTCCCAGGATGTAGGCACACTATTCACCTCACAGATTGTTTCTTTTGCTGAGAAGAAACTTTTTAGTTTGATTCCATCCAAACTTTTTAGTTTGATTCCATTTATTGAATCTTCATTTTAATTCTTGTACTATAGGAGTCTTATTAATGAAGTTGGGGCCTAATCTCACATGATGAAGATTAGGGCCTATTTTTTCTTCTATTAGATGCAGAGTCTCTGGTTTAATTCCTAGGTCCTTGATCCATTTTGACTTTAGTTTTGTGCATGGTGAGAGATAGGGGTTTAATTTCATTTTGTTGCATATGGATTTCCAGTTTTCCCAGCACCATTTGTTGAAGATGCTATTTTTTTCCAGTGCATGTTTTTGGCACCTTTGTCTAATATAAGATAATTGTAATATTGTGGGTTAGTCTCTGTGTCCTCTATTCTGTACCATTGGTCTACCAGTGTGTTTTGGTGGCAATACTATGCTGTTTTTGTTACTATTGCTCTGTAGTATAAAGTCTGGTATAGTGATACCACCTACTTCACTCTTACTGCTTAGGATTACTTTAGCTATTCTGGGTCTATTATTTTTCCAGATGAATTTCATGATTGCTTTTTCCATTTCTCTGAGGAATACCATTGGAATTTTGATTGAAATTGCATTAAATATATATAGTGCTTTTGGTAGTATGGTCATTTTGATAATATTAATTCTGCCTATCCAAGAGCAAGGTAGGTCCTTCCATCTTCTAAGGTCTTCTTTGATTTCTTTCCTTAGGGTTCTGCAATTTTCATTGTATAGATCTTTTACCTCTTTTGTTAAGGTAATTCACAAGTATCGTATTTTTTTTTTTTTTTGAGGATAGTGTTAATGGGGTAGTTTTCCTTATCTCCTTCTCAGAGGATTTGTCACTAATATACAGAAATGCCTGTGATTTATGGGTGTTGATTTTATATCCTGCTACTTTTCTGAATTCATTTTTTAGTTCTAGAAGTTTTCTGGGGGAGCTTTTTGGGTCTTCTCAGTATAGAATCATATCGTCAGAAAATAGAGCTAATTTAAGTTCTTCTTTTCCTATACATATACCTTTAATTTCTTTTGTCTGTCTAATTGCTCTGGCCAGTGTTTCAAGTGATGAAAGAGGGGATCCCTGACTTGTTCCAGATTTTAGAGGGAATGCCTTCAATTTTTTTTTCCTTTTAGAATGATTTTGGCCTGAGGCTTAGCAAAGATAGCCTTTAAGATATTGAGATATGTTCCCATTATCCCTAGTTTTTCTAGTTTTTTGAACATAAAGGGGTGCTGAATTTTGTCAAATGCTTTTTCTGCATCTATCCAGATGATCATATGATTCTTATCTATAAGTCTATTGATGTGATGAATTACATTTATTAATTTCTGTATATTGAACCAACCTTGCATCCCAGGGATGAATCCCACTTGATCATGGTGTACAATCTTTTTCATATGTTTTTGTATTTGATTTGCCAGAATTTTATTGAGAATTTTTGCATCTATGTTCATTAGAGATATTAGTCTGAAGTTTTCATTCTTTGAAGTGTCCTTGTCTTTTTTTTCAATAAGGGTGATATTGGCGTCATAGAATGAGTTTGGAAGTTCTCCCCCTTTTTTCTATTTCCTGAGATAAATTGAAGAGTATTGGTATTAGTTCTTCTTTAAAGGTCTTGTAGAACTCAGCTGTGTATCCATCCAGTCCTGGGCTTTTCTTCGTTAGTAATTTTTGATTGCTTCTTCTATTTCCTCATTTGATATTGGTCTGTTTAAGTTGTGTATATCTTCCTGACTCAATCTGCACAGATAATTTGACAAGAAATTTGTCAATGCCTTGAATGTCTTCTATTTTATTGGAATATAAAGTTTCAAAATAATTTCTAATTATCTTCTGAATTTCTGTAGTGTCTGTTGTGATATTGTCTTTTTATCATGTATGCTGATGCTGGTAATTTGAGTTTTCTCTCTCCTTCTCTTCATTATCATGGCTAAGGTTCTGTCAATTTTATTTATCTTTTCAAAGAACCAACTTTTTGTTTTGTCAATTTTTTCAATTGTTTCTATTGTTTAAATTTCATTGATTTTTGCTCTAATTTTAATTGTTTTTGCTTTCTACTGCTTTTGCTGCTGATTTGTTCATCTTTTTCTAGGGCTTTGAGATGTAGTGTAAGGTCAATTATTTGTTGACTTTTTCTTTTTTAAGGAATGCACTCCATGCAATGAATTTTCCTCTTAGTACTGCTTTCATAGTGTCCCAGAGATTTTGATATGCTGTGTCTGTGTTCTCATTTACCTCTAAGAATGTTTTAATATCATTTTTATGTCTTCTGTAACCCATTGTTCATTCAGTAGCATATTGTTTAGTCTTCATGTGATGCATAATTTTTTTATTTTTTTCTTGATTTCCAATTTCATTCCATTATGATCTGATAAAATACATGGTAGTATCTCTACTTTTTTGTACTTGCTAAGAGTTGCTTTGTGGCATAGTATATGGTCTATTTATAGAGGATCCATGTGCTGCTGAGAAGAAAGTGTATCCACTTGATGCCAGTTGAAATATTCTATATATATCAGTTAAGTCAAAGTTATTAATTGTGTTATTGAGCTCTATAGTTTCTTTCTTCAACTTTTGTTTGAAAGATCTTTCCAGTGGTGAGAGAGGTTTGTTAAAGTCACCCATGATTATTATGTTGTGTTTAATTTGACTCTTGAACTTGAGAAGTTTGTTTGATGAACATAGCTGCACCATTGTTTGGGGAATATATATTTATGATTGTTATGTCTTGTTGGTGTATTTTTCCTTTGAGCAGTATGTAATGTCCATCTGTACCCCTTTTGATTAACTTTGGCTTGAAGTCTACTTTATTTGGTATTAGTATGGAAACCCCTGCTTGCTTCCATAGTCCATGTGAGTGGTATGATTTTTCCCAACCTTTCACCTTCAGTCTGTGTATGTCTTTTCCTAACAGATGAGTCTCCTGTAGGCAGCATATATTTGGATCTTTTTGTAAAATTCATTCTGAGAGCCTATGACTTTTGATTGGTGAGTTTAAGCTATTAACATTTAGGGTTACTATTGAGACATGGTTTATATTTCCAGCCATATTTGTTTATTTTTGTTATTTAACATGACTTGGTTTTCCTCTTTGATTAGTTTTTCCTTTAGTGTGCTACCTCCCTCTGCTGGTATTCATTGTTTTTCATTTCCTCTTCATGGAATATTGTGCCAAGGATGTTTTGTAGTGCCAGTTTTCTAGCTATAAATTCTTTTAACTTTTGTTTATTGTGGAAGGTTTTTATTTCATCTTCAAATTTGAAGTTTAGTTTTGCTGGATACAAGATTCTTGGTTGGCACCCATTATCTTTCAGAGATTGAAATATGTTGTTCCAGGATCTTCTAGCTTTCAGGGTCTGTGTTGAAAAATCTGCCATTATCCTAATTGGTTACCCCTATGTGTAATCTGATTCCTTTCTCTTGTGGCTTTTTAAATTCTCTCCTTATTCTATATGTTAGGCATTTTAATTTTAATGTGTCTTGGTGTGGAACTCTTGTGATTTTGCACACTGTAGGCTTCTTGGATATGGGTTTCTGTTTCATTAATTCTCGTGGTCTCAGCTCTGATGGTTTCTGTGAAAATCCGCTGTATAGGGGTTCTTTCGTATTTTCTGAGATGTTGTATTCCATCTAGGTGAGACATTTTGGAGATGCTACCTGTTTTCTTGGTTTAATTCCACAGAGCAGCTAGAAACAGTACTTCTTCTATTCTGCCATCTTGGATCTCCATTAGCAAAGTCATGAGAGGAATATTATCAGATGAAATAAGATTTGTACAATCAGGCATGATTCTCTGAAAACATCTCTTCAAAATTGAGGTCTTCATTGATCACTTTTTATGTCTGTCTTGTGTTGAGAAGTTCTTCCAAAATATAAACAAGTCACTCTACCCTCGAACTAAAGCAGAAGACAAAATAATAGAAGTATCATTTTCAGACAAACATTGCCTATACTAATTAAAAAGATTCCCCACTATAACACATGCATTTATTTTATTAAAAAGCAGATATAAAGACTTTATCAGGTTTTGAAATATATATAGGGATGAAATAATGGCACTTTTTATGTTCAGAGAATGAGAAAGGTGCTTAAGGATGGTGAAGTAGCATCAATTGAATTTAGATGGAAGAAGAACCTTATTGACAATCCTTTTCTGACTACCCTATTTCTTAATAGTGTTTTAGGCAACTACCACCAATAATACATATTTGTACTTCTGATAAAACTGTTTTCTGTACTTGAATAAGGGATATGAGTGCATATTGATTATTCATAGGAAGATGATTGACCAGCTTAGATTCAGGAGAATTTTCATGTAAGGAATATACATGAGAAAATAGGTAAAGGCCAAGTTGTAGAAAGCTATAAAAGGTAAACCTTGAAGCATCACTATTGTTATAGCAACTCATTTCTCAGTCTAATTTGTTGCAAATAAGACAAATAATGCATCCACATTGATGTACCCAGAAATATACATAATTGTCAGAGTAGTATTTATGGCCCAATCCTTTTCTTGCTCATAAAAGAAGTTATTAATTAATTTACCAAACCTGATTTCATTCCTCAAAAAATAGAGGAACAAATGAATCTCCTAAAGGAAATTTTGGATGGTTGATTCGAATGTCCTAGTCTGATATCAGAAGAGCTAAAATTCACTCTGTTTGGAGGCTTATAAAGAACGAATTGTGAAAAGCAATTAAGCTTATGATAACCAAATTCTACATTAGTGGTGGGCCTTCAGTTTCCTGAATTTACTTTCACTGTGAATAAAGTTTGAAAAAATGACAGCATATGGTTCTATTGAGTTACCAAATGGTTGAACTGCCTATATGGAGTCTTTTCCGTTTGCTTATTTATTTTTGTATTTGAATGTTTTGAAAGCACTTTTCATTTTTTGGGTGATTATTTATATTTCCTCAATGTTTTTCACTTGACACTAATGTTAAGCCAATCTTGACTGTGCCTGGAAAAAAAGAGGAAGACAGGAGATAGCGAGATAGGATTTCAAGATGCCTTTTGACTTAATACTGCCGCTTTGGTAAAATAGTAAACAAACTTCCATGGTTCAGAGGTTACAAAAGACCTACAAGACTATATTTTTTCCTGTGTAGTCTGTGATTTGTTTTACTACTTACCCATTGACTTGTTTGTCTGATAGACAAACTGTTCTAAGATATAGTATAATCAGGAGAAGAAGCATCGATATGGCCATACTACCTTTGCTTTTTCTCAGTTGTATAAAGTGGTAGGGGGTTGAAGTAGTCTGCCACAAATACAGCTGACACATGGATGTTCTATTAAAAAATTAAAAACAATAATCAAAGAAACAAGAAGTCAGCTTTTATTTTCACCATATTGGCAGCATTTCTAAACATTATCATGATAAAATATCCCTTCTGCAATTGCTTACTTCTCCTACTGTCTCTCCAACCCTTGATACATAACTAGTTTCTTCCATATTTTCCTTCCTTTTTAACTAACTTAGGAAAGTTTGTAAACCCATGGACACAAAACCCAGATGAATTTCATTCAAAATCCACTCTGTCATTTACTAGTCATGTGACTGGGCAAATCATGTAACTAGGCTGAGTTTATTGATACCATCTATTTCACAGAGATGTGAAAATTTAATGAATTTTAATAGTACTTATAATAATCCCTGAACATAATAATATGTTAATATGCTAGTTATAATTATTATTACCACTTTGTATGGCTTGGACATGAAGTCTTACCCCCCGCCCAAAAAAAAGCTTCTGTGTGATAATGCATGAATGTTCAGAGGTAAGCTGTAACAATCAGCAAATTAATCCACTGGATGGATTAATTATTTGGAAGAAGTACTGTAGTGGGTGGTAATTGTAGGTAGGTAGAATGTGGCTGAAGGAAATATGTCACTTTAGGGTGTACTTTTGCAGTTTATATTTTTTCCATGGTTCTTGGATCTCATTCTCTTACCCAGCTGCCATGAGCTAAGAGTTTCCCTCAATCACACCTTTCTACCATCATATTTTGCCTTATCTGAGGCCCAGAAAAATAAAGTCAGCTGACCATGCACTGAATCTCTGAAACCTTAGATTTAAATAAACTTTTCTTCCTCTAAGTTGTTTCTGTTAGGTATGGTGAGAATAGCAATGAAAAGCTAATGCACTATTACTACTATTATTTCTTTGGGAACTTGAAGTTACTTTTGTGAAAATAGGTTTAATAATCCTAAGACTTTATTAATTTGGAATTTTGTTTCAAGAATGTTACATTTTTATAATTTCTGGATATAATCAAACAACTTAGCATTGAAGTCAAATAAACTGATATTGTTTACATAATTTTCTAAACTCCTTATAAACAGAAAGTAAAGCAAAGGGGAATATTTTGCACAGAAAATCTTGAAATGTGAGTGGAAGAAATATCATTTGAATATCTATTGCATGCTTACTATATATTAAGTACTATGAGTGTTACTTTTAAGCCATGCAAAAACCTATGAAGACACAAAGTGATCCATTTATTTGACACCGGAAATCATTGCTAATTGATCATAAAATTATTTTCCATATGAAAACTTCACAAGCTTTCTGCATATAAGACATGAAATAGCCATCACCTATGTATTATCATTGTTAGTTAACAGGAAATCTATTTATTATTAAAGGTCAAGCTGTACCTATTCATTAACTGAATAATCTGTGAAGAAGGAGACCATAATAAAATGAAAGAGTGA